>NC_064631.1:283502797-283806000 GCF_023864275.1 Schistocerca cancellata | reverse complement strand
AATGTGAAAATGAGTGGAATTTGTTCTTACAGAAGCACCCGAAGAGTACAGTAACTTACATTTTTTATTGGAACTATTTCTTTGGCGACAATTTCAATTATTGATTTGGACAGTCACAGGTGGATTCCTGCTGCACCTGTGAAGAGCTGAAATTAAGACTTGGATCTCAATTTCTCTATGATGTAGCCAAAAATGAAAGGCAGCTGCAGATTTGATGATATATCAGTGTAGGGGTAGGAAATGTTATTCAGCTCTCCCATATGAAGAAGCATCAGAAGAGGCAAAGGAGGAGATGAATGTGTTGTCATTTGAATACATGCAAACCATCAGTCGGCTGAATGTGCTGGTCCACAGACTACTTTATTTATCGAAACTTACAGTGAATGCAGTCTTTATATAAAAAGAGGATCAAGTTCACCTTATGTTAACCATGAAGGAAATTATAAAGGGTCCTAATGAAGTGTGTTCCTTTCTATTTGACTATCTAAAGTCTGCATCCAAAAGTATCACAAAGCTTAGGTTGTTCCGTGATAACTGTTATGAACAGAACAAGAATCTATCTTGATGCAGATTCTTACTATCATTTAAAGATTCTGGCAGTTTCCAAAAATTACAACAGTATTATTCTATGCAAGGGCACAGCTTTTTACTTCCTGACATATTTTGGCAGTATGTCAAAATGGCTTTAAGGGTATGACAGATTTTTCACTATCCATCGAATTATAGAAAATTATTCAAAGTACTGACAAAATATGCAAGTTCTTAGTAACAGAAATCAAATCATCTCAAATTTTAAACTTCAAGAATGGGTGCAAGAAACACTACAAGAAAACCATATTCTCTCAGAAACATGGAGAAAGCCTAGAACTGAAGGAATTGGCCTTGCAGTAGCACTCTGTTCCATCTTGTTTACTCACACGACTGAGGTGATTGTATCAAAGGATCAAGTAACATGCGTGGATTAATAAACCACACATTCTTCATGGCACATAAGAAAGGATCTCTTCTTCCATTAGCATTGGTACTCCCATCAAGAACAGTTTCAATTGCTGGGGGGGGGGGGGGGGGGGCGGTAAATTCCAATTTAATTGCATGTTACTTGTAACCTACTGCAATATTTTGCACTTTGATTACAGTTTTCTCTCATGTGTGATTCTGAATGACCTGTGGTGTAATAGAATGTTGTAATGTTA
The DNA here is from genome assembly GCF_023864275.1 of Schistocerca cancellata. Classification (NCBI taxonomy): domain Eukaryota; kingdom Metazoa; phylum Arthropoda; class Insecta; order Orthoptera; family Acrididae; genus Schistocerca; species Schistocerca cancellata. The sequence continues at coordinate 283,804,807 of NC_064631.1, read as the reverse complement.
TCAATTACCTGTCTTTCATTATCATTTTTCATGCTTAAGCCAATCTCGTTTTAAAAGTGTGGATTTTCTAACAATTACTATAGGGTATCATATACAGTAAGAAGTTAAACAATAAAATATTGCGAGCTAGCAAGGCTTGCAGCTCAGCCTTAAAACAACAAACAATTAAATATCAAAAGTTCAAAAACAATAAATCTTCCCTGAAAGTAACTGCACTGCTCAGAATTATGTACTTTCAGATAGTCTGTTTCTAAAATCAGTTTCTTCGATTTCTCATTAATTTGCATTTCATAATTTCCGCCCTTTTAAAAAAGACCGATTCAATTATTAAACCACCTCACAGGAACAGTGGCAAGAGACATTCTTAAACAAATATCACCCAATTTCCTTACTGACATATTTTTCCAAAACATTTGAAAAAGTAATGTACTCAAGAGTAGCTGCAAACTTCAGTGGAAACCAGTTTTTAGCATATCATAGTCTAGATCACAAAAAGATTGTTCAACAGAGAATGCTATTTATACAAACACTCATTAAATGGTACAAGTCTTAAATAATAATACATTGGCAGTTGGGTGGTTTTTTGTGGTATCTCCAAGGCCTTCAATTCTATCGATCACAACACACTCTTAGAAAAACTCAAAAGCAGTTGAATGGGCAAAGGATAACAGTCATGGAAAACTTGAATGCATATCTAGTGAGTGAAAGATGAAGGGGAATGAAAATGTACTGGAAGCAGAAGGATGGAAAACTAGAAATGAATAAGGAAAGAGATCGCTGAAATCTGCAAAAGAAAAGGTTTAGTGATAGGTATCTCAGTGTTTTAGGGATAAGAAATTCAGAAAGTAATGTGGCATAGTTAGAATCTGGCACAGAAATCTTTGGTGGATTTATTGTATGTTCTATGTTTGGGTGATGAATAATACTGCAACAGGTTAAAGGTACTACCATCTGTGGCATTGGATGTGGCTACCAGCTGCTGGTAGTGATCGTGAGAATCAATAAGGAATGGAAGAAGACACAACCAGGAAAAGAGAATTAGAGCATGGAAACCGAAGAAAGAGGATGTCAAAGAAGTATACTGGGAGATTTTAAGGGAAATGTTACCGAAGGATGAACCAAAAACAGGAGAAGAGGAATGGGAACAATTTAAAAATGCTATGGTAGAAGCTGCAGTAGCTGTATGCGGAAGCGCAAGTTGTAGAAAGAGACACCATGATGAAATGAAGAGTCCAGAAGGTAGTGGGAAGGGAGAACGAGGTTTTTAAGCTGTGGGTCCAAGAAAGGAATGAATTAGCTAGAGGAGGATAAGCAAAAGAAGAAAAGAGGCTAATAAAACAGTGGCTGAAGAGAGAAGAAAGTGGATGGAGGAAGATAGCAGAGGAAATAAGAAAGTACTTTATGGAACGGTCAAAAGTAAGACGAGAGATTTGAGAGAGGATGCAGCAATGATAGATCGAAATAAGAAAGTTAATAGCAAAAGACATTGAAGATAGTGTGGAAGGAATACTTTCAGCATTTGCTAAATCCAAACAAATTTGGAGATGAGGATAACCGAACAGACTGAAGGAGACAGATTTAAACTCTGGGGGATAAAATGACTTGCCATGGAAAGAAACTGAAATAACACTGGACTTGATGAAAGGAGGAAAGTTACCAGGTATGCACAAAGTGAGTGTCAAAATGGTGACGGCAGCAGGGTAGGTTGGGAAAAGTGGCCATGTGAAAGGAAGGGGACAAGGGGCGAGGGAAGGGGGGGAGCTTGGAATGAGAAGACTCCAGAAAACAAAAGAAGGCACTAGCTGTCCCTATATTCAAGAAAGAAAGTAGAAAGGATTGTAGAAAACAAAAGGGAGTCACACTGATACCACACTGTGTCAAGGTATATGAAAAGCTCCTGGAAAGCAGAATCCAGACAAGAGAAAGCAACAGAAGAGTTAGTAAATGATATTTTCCAAAGGATTATCAAGTGTTCTCTGAAAATGGCCTCTCCTTAAATTATGAAAAAACCACACATTCAGTTCTGTACAACAACTAGTCTTACCAACAATTGATGCAGCACATGAGCACGAGTCAGTAAGTAGAATGCTCCAAATTTTTGGGTGTACACATTGATGAAAACTTGAACAGGAATAAGCATATTACTGAGCTCTTCAAACAATTAAGTTCAGTTACTTTTGCTCTTCATATAATTGCTAATCTCAGAAACACATGTATCAACCTGATGTATCTTGCATATTTCCACTCACGAACAGAGAGGAACAGCATGGTTTCAGATCTATCAACTGTTGACCTCATATTTGCCATGAGGCAACTCCAGGAGACCCACTACGAATTTGGGGGAGACCTTGTCTTGGCCTTTCTTGATATAGAAAAGACATTTAATAGTGTCTGTAGAAGGAAGGTCTGGGAAGCACTAGAAAAGACAGGAATGGAAAGAAAGACAACAATTAGAGTGCAGGAGATGTACTGTGTAAGTCTGAGTTGTGTGAAATTGTGAAATGAAAGGATGGATTGGTTCCAGCAAACAAGTGCGAAACAGGGCAGTACTTGTTATTTCTCCTCTTCATTGTGGTCGTGAGAATGATTAACGTGGCACAAACAGCTGGAAAAGACAAGTTGGAAATGGTGTTCATGGATGACTTTATGATCTGGTGAAACAGTGAAGAGGAGATTCAGGAACAGCTGAATGCCTGGAAAGGAGGAGATGGTACAGAATCAAATATAATGTAAACAAATTTGAGTGAGATCCTGGTCACAACTAGAAAGAAAGAAAGATAGACCAACTAGTGGAATAAGGATTGGAGGTGAACAATTTAAGAAGGTGGAAATTGTTAAGTAATGTGGAAGTGTGGTAGAGGAAAATGGAAGAATGATTATGGCAGACAGGCAGAAGCATTCCTCCGAAGTGCTAGGAGCCTGGTTTGGAACACAGATGTCCCACAAAACAGCAAAAAAGATGTATAGAAGTTACAACATCCCAGTACTGACGTGTGTGTGAAAGGTGGATGATGATGATGAAGCCTGTAATCTGAAGTTCTTCAGAAGTAGGATACGAGTAACAAGGAGAGAGAGGATGAGGAATGACAGGGTAAGGGCAATAGTGAAAGAGGAACCCTTCCAGAGCAGGATAGAAATATCAAAGCTAAGATAGTATTGGCACTGAAAGAGAGTGGACAACAAGAGGACTTACACGAAGATAAATACATGGAGATATGAAGGGATGACCAAAATGAAGACCAAGAGATGGAGGGCTGGAAGGTGTGGAGGAGCCTGTTTAAAAAAGAAGCGAGAACTAGACCAGAGTTGACACAGAAATATGATGGGGAAACAGGACTTCTGTTCCAAACAGACCAAGTATGGGGATGGAAACTGTTCAAAATGAAGACTGTGACAAATGTAAATTTTGATTTAATTTTTTTCTGAAGTACATAACCAAAATTTACAAAATATTTCCATAAGTACTTAGAACTGCGGTAAAAAATATGGAAAAATACAGAAAAGGAATCATGATGGGTTCATTATTCAAAAAAATTCACTAAGAGCCCCATTTTGACCAAGCCTACCTTTAACAAATTGGAATTTAATAAAATATATAGAAAAGTAACTAATATAAAAAATATCAAAAGACCATCATCGCAAAACAAAACCAATCAGCATATTCTATACTTAAATTGATTGCTTACTTTTATACAATTTACACTGGTAGCCTATTAATTGGTAAAACAAATATACTGAACATGGGACCTATAACTATAAATTTTAATACAGTATGAAAAAACTGTAATTACTGATGTAATAGTTCTGGCCCAAACAGATTAATCAAACTGTACATTCAATTTTCAAAGACATACACCAGTGTATGCAGGATGAGCAAGTTGGTTCCTGTCTATGCATACAGGCTGTGAAGTTGAAACAAGCAGAGTCTGCCTCCAGCAATGCCCTTCTTTCTGTACAGTCATTCAGTGACTAGAGCCTTTGGTGATAGAATGTGTTCTCTATTGTTTCCCTCTACGGTGGAAAATTGAACTTTTTATATTAGCATTTCCACTGTGGTATTAGTGTAAAGTCAATATTACCACTGCACTGAACAATTTTTTATATATTTTTGTGGAACTTTTTCTTTAATAGTTCATTTACAAATAGAACTATACTGAAGGAGAGTTTTTATGTTATTTTTGTATCAATGTAGAACCTAGTATAAAGTGCAGTGCTGCAAGAGTGAAGTGTTTTAATCCATTGACAGTATCAACTCTTTTTACAGACAGAAAGAACTGAGAAATGTCACAGCATGGATTTCTATTTCCACAAATACCTAAGAGCTCCACAAGTTGTGATAAATGTAGGAAAGATGTAATCAACTTGAAAAATACAGGGCCATTTAGTGATAAAAATGCTGAAAATGAAGATTCTTCTATATCGGAGGTAATCATTCTGGACAAAGACCCAGACTTCATTATAACTTCAATGGTTGTCTGAACAACAAAATAACATCCAAGCACAATGCCGAATCAAAAGTAAATAAAGTCTCATCAATGTAATTTAAACTTTTTGTTGCTACTGAAAATTCTTCACCACATAATGATACCAATACTGACGGATCTCTTCTTCAAAATGTCAAAATTAACTTTTCAACTGTACAAGTAAGGCAAAAAACTAATGATTCTTACAAGTTTACCTGGAAAGTGGAGTACCAGGAAGATATTGAGTAAATTTAATGCTCCTAATTACATTGTTTGGCAATCCAAAAAAATTTTGTCAGAAAAAAGGTTTATGGAAAGTGCAAACCAAACACCAGGAAAATATTTACCAACATAAACTGTCAAAACTGTATGTTCCCTTTTTATGAAAACTATTAAGTTAGTTGGGCAATGCAAGGTATTAAAGAGATCATGACGTTGAAAGAACCAAATGGAAGTAAAATGAAAATATCAAGAACACTTACTTTGTGCAACCTTAAAGAAGCTTACAAACATTTTAAAGACAAGTTTCCTAACATAAAAATAAATTTATCTGAAGTTGAGACCAAAACACTGTCTTAGTTAGGCATGGTGGTACACACTCCATTTTTGTGTGCACAACTAAACAAAACTTGAAGAGTAATGACAGAAAATGTTATTCTAAATACAGAAGAGTTGAAGGGAAAGGTAGAGGGGTGAAGGAAAAGGACTGGGGAGGTCTTTTCTTAGATTTAAGGAAAGTCACCCAGAAATGCAGCTTAGGAGAGACTTACCACACTGTTTTTTGTTGTTCCATACTAAACACACAACAAATGGCAACTCGAACAATTAGAAGCAATGCACTGCAAAAATGCTTTGCAACCTATCATCAACTGACTGCAAGATGTGAAAATGCAAGTACTGCCCAAAGGAAACCGTAATGAGTAAAATTTTACAAGACTCTTGATGAAAATTGAATTGAACAAGTTCAGTTCTGCCAGTGGATGTCAGCTGATCATTGCAATTTGGAAATCACACGGAAAACTTCCGATGAATTTATAGATTTATTCTACAATAAGATGATAGGGTGTATACGTGGACACAAAAAAACCTCTTTGATTTCCCAGTTAAAACACACACTTTTTCCCGGATGAAATTACACTATAACGCAGGTGAAAATGCATTTCATCTGTGTCAAGCAACAGTATACTTTCCCTCGGAGCCGTAAAACCTATCAGTCCTTTGAATCGGTCTTATACTAGCATAGGTCTTCCCAGCACTTTAGGAAACAAAATCCAGCAAAAAACAATGCATTTTGGAATGATCTTTGACGTGGAACATGTACACAGCTTCCTTTCGTATTGCGAAAATATACACACAAATTTCACCCATTACAGCATGGAAGCTTCTGGAGCTCTGAAACATTGATTGCATTGAGCGATGCCTTTTTGTCAGTCAATCATAGCTCACGTCACGTGATCTTACCAGCCAGTGACAGCAGTTATTCAGAGCATAAGGCACATTATGTATCAACCAATAGCAACATTACTGTTAAGAAGTGTGACCATACAAAGAGGAAAAGTTAATGAGTTAATGTAATGTAAATACAGTACAGCTTCACGAAAAGCTAAACTTTTGCGTATAATATTGGGCATCAATAATTTTTTGCTGTTTTTTCTTAGAGGGTGTGGTTAAGCAGGACCCTAGAAGTGCTTCAGAAACTTAACTGTTTTATTTGGTGTAATTTGTACTATTACTATTGTATTACGCAAACATGCAGTTCAAATGCCGGTGTAAATCAAAGATCTTTCAAAAATGTGTTGTCTTTTGCTGGATTTCGTTACCTAAAGTGCTCAGAAGTATAAAACCGGTAACCGTTCCATAATCACTTTTCCAGTACTATAGGAAAATACTAGCTGGCATGGGGAGGTGGAAAGCAATAACAATATGTAAGTTGGTCAATAATTAAAGAAGAAAAGTCTGGAGTAAGAGTCTTTACAAACGTGTTTTTCAGACCAAGTAGCTTCTTTTTGAGATGAGCTTTGATTTCCTTGTAGCTAGCACATTTCAGGTTGTTTTTGTGCTCTATCTTTGCAACAAAGATTTGCAGATACGGAAACAGTTACTAGAGCACATTCCACAATATCTACATTCTCCAGCCATCGGATCACGCAAGACTTCAAGGGCAACCGTTCCGATTCTGTAGCCCAAATATAGAGAGCTTATCTGACACAGAAATCCTTAAATAGGTTTTACAAGGCACCTAAAAATTAAATTATCATCCAAAGTGTTTCTTTACTGCGATCTTGACTAGGTGGAAAAATACGGAGAGGGGGATTGTAAATATAGCAAAGAAGAGCAAGCAAACAGTGTGAACGCAAGTAACACCGAAGAGCATTTATCATGTTTTTAGCTGCGGGCGGATATGTAAAAACCTACATGATCAATATACTGGATGTGAAGTGTAATGCCATATTTTAAACTTAAGAGGGTAAATCATTCCTCTACAAGTAAATCAACATGTACGCTGGTACAGACTCTAGCCTTTAAATTAAAATCAGTACATGTACAATGTAAGGTCTACCAAGCCCTGAAGAACTTCAAAAATTTCACATACAGTAGGGTGACTCAGTTGCAAAGTAACTGGGAGGCCAAGTTGTTCATAACCAGCAGACTTCATAACTTGGAAATTGCGGACGGGAGATGAGAGCAAATAACGAATAGCAGCAGAGAGAGAGAGAGAGAGAGAGAGAGAGAGAACCTCATGGTAAGGACTGAGCTAAAACGAAAAGATAACTAAGGGATATGCCGCCCAGCCTTCAGAACTTTGGTCGGTGAGTGCAGCAGCCTTAATACCTTTAGTCTTTATAACTGATGCACTCTACTGTACATTTAAAACTAGCTAGAAACACACATTAGATTACTGGAGTAATACTGGTTGATAAATCTTCTCATTGATAATTTCTTAAAGGGTCAACAAATGCATCACTACTAATAATTTTTTAATTAATGCTGATTGTTGCTTGGCAGAGACAGGGTTGTCAAACTTGCCTCACTCACTTTTCAAAACATCAGTCTGTCAGTAATCAATCAGTGTGCTTGGCTCACTTGTTGAATTCAGTTCTGCTCAAGTGCGGAGCACAGTTTTATTAACTCACAATGTAGGCAACTCTCAATTAAGTCATATTTTGTTATGCATAATAACGAAGTGCAATCTTATTTACGAGGGTTGTATTTTAAGTAAGAGCCGTTTTTATTTTTTTAAAAAGATACAAATACTTTTGTAAAAAAACTTATTTTCTGATTCTACACACTTTTACCTATTTTTCTACATAGTTGCCTTGTTTATTTAAGCACTTGTCATACCGTACAACTAAGTTTTTAATTCCCTCTTCAAAGAATTCAGCTGCCTGCTCCGACAGCCAAGAGTTCACGGCCGCTTTTACTTCGTCGTCGTCACTGAAGTGCTGCCCGCCAAGATGGTGTTTCAGGTACCGGAAAAGGCGAAAATAGCTAGGAGCAAGGTCAGGGCTGTGTGGTGCATGGTCCAAAACTTCCCAGCCAAAAGAATCAATCAAATCCAGATTCGTTTGAAAGGTGTGAGGCCTAGCGTTATCGCGCAAGAGCAAAACTCCTTTTGTTGGCATGCAGCGCATTTTGTTTTGAATTGCTCTGTGGAGCTTCTTTAGAGTTGCACAGTAGGCATCTGAGTTGATTGTTGTTCCTCGTGGCATAAAGTCCACTAGCAAAACACTGCGCTGGTCCCAGAACACAGTTGCCATAATCTTGCGCTTTGACAGCGTCTGTTTGGCTTTGACCTTGACGGGTGAGGTTGTGTGTTGCCATTCCATCGATTGTCGCTTGCTTTCAGGAGTGATATGGGACACCCATGTTCCATCTCCAGTGACAATTTGACTCAACATGTCACCCCCTTCTTCCTCGTAACGAATCAAAAAGTCCAATTAAGTGGCAAATCTCTTCCCTTTGTGGTCCTCTGTGAGGAGTGTGGGTACCCACCGAGAACACAGTTTCTTAAAGTTTAGGTTTTCAGACACAATTTTGAATTGTGAATCTTCTGTCCTCACGAATCTTTGTTTCGACTGCAGCCACCAAATCATCAGTGATCACAGAGGGCCGGCCTGAGCATTCTTCGACATGGACGTTTTGACGGCCATTTTTAAACTCTCTAACCCATTGGCGCACTTACCTTCATTCATTGCATTCAAGCCATAAACTTCTGTTAACTGACGAATTTCTGCAGCTGATAGGCTTCTCGCGGTCAAAAAACATATCACTGACTGTATTTCACACGCGGTGGGCAATGCAATAATCATAAACATTATAAAGTAGCACAGCGATGCGTACACGTCAGCTACAGAGCTGCAACTTGCATCAGTGTGAACGGGAAGGATGCCGGCAAGTGGTGCAGTGGCTTGTTGTGGCGTCCGCGCGGACTACGGGATTATACGCGCGAACAACCCTTACTTAAAAAACAACCCTTGTACATCTATCGTTCCTCTCTTTCCAATAAAGCTTCCTCACCAACAATCACTGCCACAGTGCCATGACAATTAGTTTTCAAGATAGCAGGCTTTCAGATCTGGCATTCAAGGACTGGTTGGTAAAAAGTACCCACAGACATTTACAGTGCTAAATGTGGATAATGTCCAGGGACCCACATTAACTTTTATACTAAGGGAAGATAGGTTCTTACAAGTCACATGACAACGTCTAAGAAGCATGTTGCAAAAGCAGCTGCCATGAGAAACACAGCAAGTTTCTACAGCTTCACACCACAGACGATGACGACTTCAACCCAGCAGACAGATTCTACTTCCACTACCACAGTTTCAGATTCAGCAGATCAACAACAGCAACACTGGTCTCTCAAAATGTAGCACCTCCGCAAGAACCTCACTGCAACATCAAAACCTGGGGATAAACTGAGAAGAATTGATTGGATGATGATAAAGGATGAAGTAACAAAGGCTGAAATATTGTGGTGTTTGGACTGCATTGTTTCACATAATTTGCTGCATAGTTCTGTGAACGATGTTTTACTTTTCCCTGCAATGTTCCCCAACAGTGAAGTGGCCAAGAGCACGCGTTTACAAAAGGACAAAATCAGTTTTATCATGCAATATGGACTAGCTTCCTTTTTTGAGTCTGAAATTAAAGCTGACCTCGTAAATGCATCACAGATTGTTGTCTTTTGACGAATCCTTGAACAATGTGTGCAAAAGAATACAGATGGACATTTTAGTGTGTTATTCGGACATTTAAAAAAAATCTAGTGTGCACCCATTACTACGCATCAGCTTTTCTAGGCAGTTCAATGGCAGCTAGGCTACTCGAGTCCTTCAAGTAAAAGAATTCCCGGGAAGCAATGAAGAAACTTTTACAAGTATCAATGGACGGCCCTAACATCAACCTTGCTTTCTCAAGGGAACTTTTTGAAAGAAAAAAGGGGAACACACAGTTCTATTGGAATTTGGAACGTGTGGACTTCACGTTGTTCATGGCCCCATAAAGTCTGCAATACAGGAAAAACAGTGGTTGATAACTCAGTTTTTACATGCCTTGTACAAGCTCTTTAACGATGTCCCTGCCAGAAGAGCTCAGTATATTTTGACAATAGAATCTGAAGTGTTTCCCTTAAAGTTTTGCGCAATCCGATGACTGAAGAATGTAAAAGTTGCTGAGCAAGCTCTAGTAATGCTTCAGTTTCGGCGAATATTTGTTGCAAACCTTAAGACAAAAATAAACCAAAATGTGCTAGCTACAAGGTTGTGGAAGATCACCTCAAGAACAAGCTACTCAGTCCAAAAATTGCCCTTTTCAAGACTCTTGCTAAATGATTTTCAATCCGATTGGCTGCTAGCATCATTCCTCCACTCTGCTTTGACAGAGATAATGGAGACAACGATGACATGATTTGTCTAACCGAAAAAGATCTCGTTGTCAGTTAATTTGGACACAGAATTCAATCTTTTGGGTGTGAACCACGTTAAGATTGGGTTCACCGTCAAAAATGACTTTAGGAAGTGCAAGTCTCTCACAGCCCTTGAGATCACTAAGTTTCGGGGAACGAATGCAGAAGAGGACTGATCAAACTTGTTTCAAATTCGATGGAGAAATCTCCCCTACACTTTAGGTTGACAAAATCTGTTAGATGCTTTGATCCTGCCATAGTGTGCAGGGAGGCTGCTCCCAAAGGGTTTCATTCATTTCTACAGATTTTGGCGGACAGCAGTTGGATAGATGGTGGATGTGCTAATAAAGCAGAAGTGCAGTATGCTCCTGTTGTAAAGAAGAACTGCAAGACAAAATTCGAAACATTCAACAAAAAGGAGGAACGGCATGATGCGTTCTGGAAGAAATGTCTCAAGAACCAGAATGCAACGTGCCATGAAATGCAGAAGGCAATAGAAATCTTGCTCACTTTGCTGCATGCGCGAGCAACTGTGGAGGACTCTCGGTGAACATAGACTGCCTCTTCGAGAAAGTGAGGGAAGAACTTGTGGTGAGCATTATATTAGTGTATGATACAGTCAAGACACACAGCAGAGTCCAAGGAATGCCTATAACAAAGTCCTTTATACACACTCTAACAAACTCACAAGACTGACATGCTGAAGACCTCAAAAAGCAAAATGACGAGGAGTCCAGGAAAATGGATGATGAGACTAAAACGAAGATTGTTGATGCAGAAATCAGAGCGCTTAAAGGGAAAAAGACAAAATTTGAGAGGACCATTTAATATTCTTAGATGGAGGGAAAGCTATTACAGAATTAATCAATGCTCTTGAAACAGCTCCAAGTGAGTTATTCTCCAAAGTCAATTTCTGAACTATAATATCTGTTGTTAAACTATGGTACTTATTCCTAAATTATTTGTTGTATTGTATAGTTATAATTAAAATATTTCTTTAATAAAATTTTGAATATGAAAGAGTTACTTACTTTAAACTGCTAACTCCCAAAGATGTTTAAACATACACTTCAAACAGTAACATCTGTGATTCAAAAATGTTTGAAAAATAAACCAAATTTGAGAAATTAAGTATCAAAATAAAAAGGAGACCAAAGATAAAATTTAGAAACATGAAAATCTGAAAAGAAAAGATTGTAGAAATTGGCCAAATATTTTATGGAAAAAAATCTCTTATTACTCTAAAATGAAAGAAAGTAATTGAAGGTCTTTTAACAATGATTAAACTGCAAGTTTTTGTATTTAAATAAAAATAATAAAAAAATTGAGGAATGAAAAGGGTAAGACTCTGTTTGAGACATTTCATTATGTTTCAGCTCAGAATATGTTCTGAGATTCTACAACAAATTTAAGCCAAGGATACTGAACAGTAGTTTTGTGGATCAGATCTACTACCCTTCTTGTCAACAGATGTGGCCTATGCTTTCTTCCAATTGCTGGGCATGGGTTTTTGTTACAGGAATTGAAGTCAGAAAAGCAGCTAACTCAGCCACATATTCAGTATAGAATCTAGCAGTAATTCCATCAGGACCTGGAGCCTGCTTTGATTTTAATGATTGCAGCTGTTTCTCAACACCACTGACACTTATTTCACTCACCTTTTCAGTGGTATGATGATTAAATTTGAACAGTTCTGCGATTTCCTTTGTAAAGGAACATTTGAAAATTGGGTTAAGCACTTCGGCTTTCACTTTGATACCCTCAATTTCAGTTCCTGTCTCATTCACTAGGGACTCAACACTAATTTCAGCACCACTGAAAGTTTTATATACTACCTGAATTTCTTTGGATTTTGTAAAAGCTCAACTAACAATGTTTTGCTACATTAGTCACTGAAGACTTTATGCATTTCTATCAAAAGCCAAATGTGTTTCATTCAGTATTTCCATCTATAGTCCTATGCTTTGTTTTACACCTATTGTGCAGTAATCTCTGTTTCTTTAGAAGTTTCTTTACAATGATATCATACCATGGAGGCTCCCTAACATTATGAACTGTTCTACTGTGTACATACATAAGTGCATGGTCAACTATTCTCTTAAATTTGAGCCAGATTTCCTCTACATGCTCCTGCCCTGTGCTTAATGTTTCAAGTGCCTCATTGAGATATGACATTACTGATTTTTTTATCTAGTTCACTTGTTTTACTTGTCTTTTGTACTTCGGTAATCATTGTTGTCACAACTGTGTCACGGTCTCTACTTTTGATGTGGACACCCTCAGAGAGGTCAGGTCTATTTGATGCAATTAAATCCAATATATTTCCATCACGAGTGGGGTTACTAAATATCTGTTCTAGGCTGTATACAGAAAAGGTATTTCGTAAAGTTTAACAGAATGTCTTCTGCCCACCACTAACAGAACTATAATTCTCCCAATCAATTGCTGGAAGATTAAAACATCCAATAATGGCTACTATATGACTGGAGAGCTTACTTACAACTGAACTGAGATTTTCCTCTAAGGTTTTTGGTTACTTCATGAGATTAGTCTGGTGGGTGATAGAAGGGTCCAATTACCATTTTACGCCCATCCTGGTACTGAGTCTTGCCCAAGCAATCTCACATGCAGCTTCAATTTCTATCTCTGTGGGTTTGAGTTTCTTGTCTACTTGTGACAAATACACTGCCCCCATTTCCCCATTAGCCTCTCCTTTTGCTATACAATTAAATTTTCCCCCAAAAAAGTCACTGTTATCAATTCCACGTTTCAACCAGCTTTTTGTACCTAATGTCAGCTTCAATGCTTTTCAGGAGCAAATCCAGCACTTTGTTGTGAATGCTCTCACCTGTGAGAGGCATTTCTTTCTATCTTACACTGATACTTCTGAGTTTCCTAGAGCTACTGTTATCTAAATTGATCGGAGAGTCACCTAATTTAAAATATTCCAAGTGCATACCACACACAGCTACATGGGTAGCAGCATCTGATGTGTAGTGCACACCTCATCTATTTAGGAGGATCCTACATTTCTCAATCCTATGGCATAAGTCCAGGAAGTTGTTGCCTAGCTTGTCACAGAATCCTCAAAGTCTCTGGCTCAGTTCTTCCACTCAACTCAGAACCAGGGAGCCATGATCAGTTCTGGGGAAATGCTGCATGTATGAGTCTGACAAATAGTGCTTTGTCAGTGCCAACTTGTTGGGTACATTAGCCAAGTGTTCCATTAATGTTCTCAGCATTGATTTTTGCTGGTACATACTGTCTGTCCAATATACATCTTGCCACACTGGCATGGAATTTCATTTACCCCAGACTTTCATAAACCACAATCATCTATGATGCTCACCATTAATAACTATTTTATTGGGTGGCCAAAAGACAGATCTTCCTCTGTGATTTTTCACTGTGCATCCAATTTTTCTTAATAGTATGCCACTGTACAGTTAAAAAAGGTTGCCCTCTGCCTCCATGCCCCAGTTCATCTTGACAAGGAGTAAAATAATGGAGGGACACAGAACGTGCCTAATTTCCATCCCGAGTAATTGTTTCTTTGGAAAAATTCTCAGGTGTTCCAGTTCTCAAGGAAGACTCTCTGCATCTGAACCGGTGCACGATCTGTGAGCTAGCCTTTTTTTTAGCATGTTATTCGTGGAGAAAGAGACAACACACCCCTTAAGATCAATGCTGAGGACACCAGCGCCACACACTCCTAATGTATCCCTAGTCATCTATAACACAGCACTGACCGATATTCGTGTGATGGAATGCGAATGTACCAGGATTTCAACACAAACTTCAAAATACTGGAAGAAAGTCGTTAGAGAGACCACTGAAATATGCACTGGGCCAATCTCGTCAACTGGGACTGAGGCTATAACCTCTGAAGGTTTGGGAATCAGCACTGGGTCTACTTAAGACACTCGACAAACTATGTTCAGCTGTCTAGGGCAGGAGGAGTAACTACATCAACACTACCGCAACCATGGTGACCATCCAGGCTTTGCTGGTCAGACAGACAGATTAAGTCCTTCCTTGTTCGCCGACGTGTGCAATCTGATGCTGATCGTGTAGATAACGGCTTGTCCAGAGAGGGGATGTAAGTTGACTGTGTGCCCATGGAGAACAGTCTGTCAGCACACCTGACAATGGTGACACAGCTGACTGCAGAAAAATTGTGTCCTTTAGACACTATGAACCAGTAACATACCCCTGGACTGTTCAATTATCTAAAACACTAGGAGAAACCGAACAAATTTCTTTTTTTACTGTTTCAATCTCTTTCACTGGTCCCTAGCAATACATGAATGAGAATGTAGTGAACTGCTTTATAGTAAACACAGTATTCTCACACCACATTCTAAACAAATTCCTCAAAGGGACTTGGGGTGAAAAACCACAATCTTGTGGGTTAAACTTTGTGAATATATAAATAGACCCAGGTTTATCGAAATCTTATGTTCAAAATGTTTTAGAGTTTCTACTAATACATACACCGTAACTAAAAAAAAAACATGAGCCACAAATATCTGAGACAGTACATTACCCAGGTGCTCACAGCGGCGACTACCACTGACCTCTGTACACCAAAGGCACATTAGACCGTTTGCAATTGTGTCAGGCACATTTAGCTAGGAATCTCATTGGCTAGGATAGAATTTTCTTCAAATGATCAGTCCCACTTCAAACTAAGGTCCAGTTATTAGCAAAGATGTTTCTGGAGATACCCCAGACAGCAGTGGGTACCAATCTGACTGTTGCCCGCCATATGGTCCAACAAACAGGAGCGATAGTTTGGGTTGCAACTCATTTCTTTCTTAGCAGGGGCCCTTCGGTTGTCATCACAACCTTACAGCACAGAGGTGCGACATCAATATTCTACATTGCATTTTGTTGCCTGTCATGGCAAGCCATCTGTGCCTTAAATTTCAGCAAGATAAAACCTGCCCACACACAACAAGAGTGTCTGCTGCTTCTCTTTGTGCTTGCCACAATCCTACCCTGGTCAGTCTCCACAATTGAGAAGATTTGGAGCATTATGGGCAAGGCCCTCAAACCATCTCAGGATTTTGACGGTCTAAGGTGCCAAATGGACAGAATTTGGCATGATCTCTCTCAGGACAACATCCAATAACTCTATCAATAATCTCAAGCTGAATAACTTTCTTGTATAAGGCCCAGATATGGACCAACGTATTACAGACTTGTTCAATTTGTGAAGCTCGTTCTCTTGAATAAATCACCCAATTTTTCTGAAACTACAATCACTTGTTTCTCTGTATATGTTCGTCACATCTAACAATTTCCAAAAGGCCTACATCTAGTTCACTGGATGGGAAATTATCTCACTATTTAGTGAGAGGCCGCTATCATATCCACTGAAGCACTCTGTTTGGTTTAATACATAAGTTCACACAGCTATTTACAATCTGATTGTACAAAACAAAAGTTAGTGCTATTAATGGTAAAATACTCTTGGGAAGGGTGTTGGGCCCCTTTATTATATTTTGTATTAATGTCTAATAGTAGACAATATTAATAGTAATCTTAGACTTTTCACAGGTGAATGTCAGCTATAATAAAGTAAGTCTGAAAAAACCTGTGCAAATATTCAGTTGCACCTTGAAAAAAATTTCAAAGTGGTGCAAAGAGAGGCGACTTGCTTTAATTGCTTAGATCATAGTACTGTGCACTTCACTTCCCAAATGAGGAACTGTAGTATTTTATGTCTGTAATATCAAAGAGTCTGTCAGCTCATACAAATATCTGAGTAACTATTTTCAGGGATATGAAATTAAACACAGGTAAAGCAGATGGTAGGCTTCATTTCCCTGGCTGGCTACTACGGAAATGCAATCACTCAAAAAAAGAGATTACATACGAAATACTTGTGCAACCTACCTTAAGCTCCTATTACACGAAGCGCCAAAACCTTACACCTATGTACCTGGCGCACATGCGCAGTAGACTGTACGCACGAAACACAAATAGAACCATCTTATCTCTTGTAAAGTCGTTCGTTCTACTGCATGAAACACAAGGGGGAACATGTGACATATTGGAACGTCATTTGTTCAAATTATTTATGTCAGCTCAAGGTACCTATTTAATAAGAAATGGTTTTTATCATTATTTATTACGTAATCGTTATTCTATTACGTAGGTTACTACTGACCTGAATTACAGACTCAACAGTTAGTTTTATATTACAACACTTTGTTACACACGTACATGTATATCTAAATTAACATGTTGCGCATGGAGGACCTACTGTTTTTGAAGCTATTGCCCTGTCAGTGACAATAAAACTTCAGATTAGGGCAGAACAACGACGAAAACAAAAAGCCAGATGCTGCTGAGTTCGACCCAGGCCAAAAAGAAGGTATGAAGGCAGGGGATTATATTGCTTATGAAAGAACTGAGCCCCCTAAATCTGCAGGAATTTCAGAACTTCATGAGAATGAACATAGCCTGTTTCGAGAAGCTGCTGTCTATGATGGAAGATGGAATTAGCAAGTGTGACACAGTCATGCAGGATGCTATCTCACCTTCTCGAAAGTATGTATTAATTCATATGTTTATATGTTTTGTGATCATACCAGCCTAGATCACTGATAAAATACCAGTACATGCCCAGTTATGTTGCAGGCTAGTTGTAATATTATGTTTCCTGGCAACTGTGGAATGTTTTAAGAGTGTCTTTTAGCCACAGAATAGCACAGCCCACCATTTTAAAAGTACTTATAGGTGTATGCACTGCAATTTGCAACACTTTAAAGAACCAATAGTTAAACGTGCACTCGTGTTATTTTTCCAAATTTGGAAAATGGCATGCGATGTGCTACTCAGAGTTTTGCAGTCCCCACCTGTCGCACTGGGCGAAACTGCACAGACTTTCTTGCTATCACTGCCAATTTTTCTTTCCTGAGATGTTAAAATAAAACAAGAGATGCAATTAAATCAAATATGAACTTATGTAAGCTAAGGCATTACGATACAAACTGAAAATCACCGTGTAACTTTACATGCTCATTACTCAGAAAGAAACGATTGCCAACATACTGTATTACGATACAGAGAATCCTACATACACCTTTCCTCGCTGTATGCCTGAATTAAGATGCTTAACACCTCTTTGCTCCATTTCATTTCTATAATACGAAGTAATCAAAAGAAAGAATGTTTTCATAATTAGCTAGGATAAAAGAAAGCCTACTGGCAAAAAAAATTTTTTTGCCTTTATGAAAACCTACTTACTAAGGGGGGGGGACCAACAATGCCGGAAAATCTACAACATGAAAATCTGAAATTAGCTACTGACCACCGAACAATAAGCAAATAAAAAGCAGAAAGCACTGCAGTACACCCTTCTGCGCATGTACAAATTATCGCTACCTCTACCACTAGGGGGCTGTTGCGGTAGACCAGTACCTTTCATGGCGGATCGTCATGTAATACATGCTTTAGAATACTGGTTGTGTGTGTGTGTGTGTGTGTGTGTGTGTGTGTGTGTGTGTGTTTATTACCAAACAGATCTAACAGCAGTATGGTATGTGTACTATGGAGAGCAATGCAAATGGTCACAGGTTTGTCTGATTCATAGGAGTGGCATGGAAATGCTGAAGAAACTGAACTAGCAGATGCTTGAATACAGACAAACTATCCCATGAAAGACTACTTACAGGGAATCTTGAGGACACATACTAAATACAGTGCGCAGTCATTGAAACAGTCATCTTCCCACACTCTCATACGCATACAGAACGGAAGAAGCTCTAATAACTGGTACAATGGGAAGTACCCTCTATGATGCCCTTCACAGCAGTATGCCAAGTATGGAGGTCGATACAGATACCTTTTTCAGTCAGCTATTGATTAACTCTAATATAGATTATAAGATTCAGTCAATTGGAAAGCAAATGCTGTTGAACAGCTCCTCATTATGTTTTAACTGTTCCATGTATACATGGTCTTAAATATCACACATAAAATTTGTTCAGAAAATAGCACCTTGTGAAAACAAAATAAAAGCACAAAGCAGACTAAAACAACACCTATTCTTGTTACTTTTTGAACACATCACATAAGTGTTAGTGTACTACACCATAATCTTTAACAAACCTGATCTTTGGACTTGAATGCCTGAAAAACTGCAGGAACTTTGGTATTAGAACATTGAGAGGGCGATTTAAAGCATCACTGTCCAACAGTTCTGATGAATCTTCACAAATTTTCTGCAGTGCACCAAATGCTCCCTGTAAAATAAAAACAGGTTGGTTAATATTTAAAGTACAGTATTCTGTTAAGTGCTTTACATCCCTTGTCAGAAAGATGTAAGCCACTCCTAGAAACAATGGCTACTATCAGAAATTCACTTTTGCTACAGAACTGGGTGATATCTTGCTTTCTGCTGGAGGTGTTTTGTAGTCTACAAATTGCACTTCACTGAGAAATCACTTTCATGTTGTGACATTACCACAGTGTTACACCATTTTGCTACTTAAATTGCAACATTTACAAGCCATAAGCTTAAAGGTTTTGAAATGCAAAAAATTTGTGAATTACAAACAATATTAAGATCTAATTCTTAACCCTAATTTAAGCAGCACATTACTATCTCACAATATATTGTTTATTTATTAAATGTCTGCTACATATACCCTATTTAGTTGCAGCTGTTTTGTTCTCACCGTGCCTCACTGCGGTCCACATTCAGCAAAACTTTCATACAACAAATAGGAGACATTGCAATATCGGAAATCATTCTAGAGAACTTGACAATGTAAAAGTTTGAAAATGGAAGCAACACAATTGTCAAAATGAATTAGAATAGATAGCTACTCACCACATAGATGAGGCATTGAACAGTAAGCAGAAACACACGGCCATGGTTGCCTCTGGGCACTTTGACCCCACTGGGGCAAGTAGCAATATTGGCTGGTGTGTGTAATTTGGGGATACACAAGTGGCATAGGTTGAGGAGAGGGGGAGAGAGCAGGGCATGAATTGGGGGGAGGGGGGAAGGAAGGGGGGGGGGGGGAATATGACCGTAGATCTGCCTGTAAATGTGCTCAGATGTGACAAGGACAAGATGATGGGCTAGTAGATGAAGCATTGGGAGAGCTGTACTTGGGGGAGGGGGATCAGAAAAAGGGAAAGGACTGTGCATGTAAGTTGCACAGATAAAGGGGGTGTGGAAACAGGAAGTTGAAGCCGAGGGGGGTGGGGGAAGAAATGGGAACGAAGTATATGTGGCAAAGAGTTCCCATCTGCACAATTCAAAAAAGACTTTTAATGAAAAAAAAAAAAAGGAGAGAAGTTTTGGAAAGACCTTTGATTTGCAGCATCATATACAATGCATATTTTCGTATTACGAAAGTATAAATTCGAATTACACCAAACACAGCGCATTAGTTTCTGGAGCGTTGAAACCGAGATTGCGACGTCCTTTTATAATACAATTATATCTCATGCCACATGATCTCGCCAGCCAATGACAGCAGATATTCAGAGCATAGGACACGTGTTATAGTCAGCCAATAGCAAGATTACTGGTTACATAGCGCGAACACACAAATAGGAAAAGTTAACGGTTTACATTAATATACAAAGTATAGCTACAAGAAAAGCTAAACTACCACATATAATATTGGTCTCTAAGATTAACAAGCTACAATAGAATCTAAGCTTTCACATGTAATATTGATCTTTCTTGCGTGTGTAATACTTTAAGATACACAACACAAATGTGCCAGTAAATTTAAAATTATGACATAAAAGTCTGGTCTTCTGGGTTCGAAATTCTTGTAAGTGGCTCATCCCAAAGTGTTGTTTTGAATGCGCTGTGATTTACAAATTCATCCTACTTTCTCACACGTAACTTAATTCATCTTGCGTAAAAAGAAATTTATTTTGAAAGTCATGCTTTTTGAACCACCATTCGCAATACTACCAGGAGACTGTTAGAAGTAGGTTCTATTTAGCAGTTACCAGAGTGTACCAAAGAAACAGGCATTATTGCACGTGCGGAGCTGCACTGGTGTAGGAGTTCTGCATGTTCCTATGTACAAAGCACTAAGAGAGCTTACATTACACCATAAGAGAAACAGGGCATCGGAGAATACTCCCAAGAGCATCGGAATTTCGTAAACCATAGCAGCTTGAAGTGCACATTGTTTTTTTTTTCCAGATTCACAATGAAGTAGGTCCCATCTGATATTAAGCTTTTCAGTGTGGTTTTTGGGATGTAAATTTTCTTAAGAGTACCAGTATTGTACAATCTCATTTTTGGTTCTTTATTATGGCATAATGCCATACACGGCAGAAGATGATAACGTGCACTTGAGATTCAGCAAACAGTTGGAACTAGTCAATACTGTTGAATGAAATCATTTCAAATAAAATGATTGCCTTCATAAAGCCAAATTTCTTTAGCAAACTTGTAAAAATAAATTCACTGTTCCGAAAGGCGATTAATGCTTGACTGTTAACAACTTAGAAATTCAATAAAATCAGAAAACTAACTAATAATATATTTTTGCCCTCCATAATTATGTGAATGTATTTTAATTCACTTGATAGTTCCCGGCCACAGAAATCCGTTTTGTTTTCATTTGACGTGGGAGCTGTAAACGAAGAGAAGCAGCGAAATCACTTAAACGCAAACACAGGTCATGAGGAGACTAACCCCCTCCCCACTACAACTCAGAAAACTCTGCGAATGCGCAAATCTGGCAGCTAGGGCACGCGAGAAAAATTTTTCTCATTTGCATCTGGCTGCTACTGCCGATACAGCTAAAGCCACACTTCATGTAGCAGGAAGCGGGAGAAGGTACTGCTCATACCTTAGTCAACTGCGCAAGCACATGAGCGCGCTGGCAACTGGTAAAATGAATCTAATGTTAACAGTTGGGAGGTCACGCTCATAGCAAGCACTTTATTGTTACGAAGAATTACACAGTCTTCGCCCTATGGCCTTTTGACATATTTTTGCTATTTGCAAACGCTTGCGTGCACGTTGTTTTTTTGTTGTAAATGGCGCATGTCCCTTGCCACTAAAGTTTTATTTTTTTCCCCTCTCGTTTATATTTTATTGCTGCAGCATCATGCTCCAGTAGCAGGATACAGTAACATTCTTTGCTAGAGAATCAATTCTTACCACTCAAAATTACAAAAATTTAACCGAAAGCTAAAACAATGAAAAATTCCCGGAATTCCGAAAAATTTGCGGGTTTTTCCCGTTTTTTTCAACAGATGACAAAATTCTCGGTTTTTCCCCCAGATTTCTCGGGTCGTATACACCCTGGCCTACGACTTAGCAAAGTATTTAGCGTCTTTGCTCATACCAATGGTAGGAAAGTGTCCACATCACAAAGAATTCTAGTGATTTCATCAGCAGACTTACGTTATTGCAGCTGCAAAGTTATGACTTGTTGGTCAGTTTCTATGTAGTTTCACTTTTTACAAATGTACCTCTTGTGGACTCACTACATCTCATTGGCAATAAGTTTGGAGCTGACATTACAGCACTGTTTGAGCACATTCCCTCCTCTAAGTATTTCTTATTTAACAAGTTTCATTAGCAATTAGATGGTGTCGCCATGTGGAGTCCTTTGTCTCCCCAGGTGGTCAGTCTTTTATGGAATATTTTGAGAAGCGAGCACTCACCTCAGCCACATTTAAACAAACAGTATTTTGGCGATGTGTTGATGGTACTTTTATAGTCTGGCCTCATGGTTTGGACTGTCTGCAAGAGTTCCTACAACATCTGAACTCCATATATAAAACATAAACTTTACTATGGAGTTTGAGCAGGACTGATGCCTACCATTTTTAGATATCTCGGCGCGGCGTAAGAGCGATGGCACACTTGGTCATTCAGTATACAGAAAGCATACTCACACATACCTTTACTTGAAAGCCGCTAGTTGCCACCATCTGGCACAAACGATGGGTGTTTTGAAAACATTGATTCACTGAGCCCATGTCACCTCTGACACTGATAGTTTGCAAACGGAACTGGAACACTTGCAGGCAGTATTTCTGAAGAATGGGTATTTGTCCCAACAAGTGGAGAGAGCACTGAAGAGCTGTAAACGACGGAACAAAGAAGAGGAAGCAGCCCTTAAAAAGACTGCCTATTTACCACATATTGGTAATAGTTCAGTGCAAATGGGCAGTATACTAAAAAAATATAAAGTGGGAGCAATCTTTTCCCCACCTGCAAAAATTTCATCGCTGTTAGGATGTCAAAGGTGGCCTAGAGCTGCGCAAGGCAGGTGTTTACAGGATTCCGTGTAAATACGGCAAATCTGATATAGGGCAAACGACGCGTACTGTGCAGGATCACATTGTAGATCATTAGTGGCATACTCGCCTTCTTCAACCTTGTAGGTCTGCCATCGTCGAACACTGCATTTCCACTGGACATGTCACGAGTTGCAGTGAGACAAAAATTGTGGCCCTTGCATCTAACTTTTGGACATTTGTTATTAATGAAACTGTGAAAATACGACTGTGTGACAGCGAGTCTCTTATTTATCGAGACAATGGTTTTCAGTTGAATTCAGCATGGAATCCAATCGTTGAGAAACATTTGTGTCCTCTGTAGCCAGCGTAGTTCTGTGATGGAACCGCAGGAAGACAATCGATCTGATATTGATGCGGTGAGTTTTCACCACAAGCTGCACTCCAGAATCAAATGCGCTCAAGTAGCGCTCGCACAACGCCAAATGAACCCACTTCGCATGTACCGGCGGGTGTTTTCACCAGTATCACCTGAAGATAGCCAGAAGACTCTGCACCAAAATATTGTGGCAGGACATTACAAACATCTGGCAATTCTCCCGAAGTTTTGTGGAACAGCTACTATTTGGACTGAAAACTTAATGAACTACACTCATTGTCTTTCCAAATTAAATATACGTCCAAATCAAACACTACTGAATTATAACTACCAATACTTCAGATGTTTAACTGATTCATTCCATGGCATCCAAGCCCGAGAAGAACCTCTGTTCAAAATAACTTCGTAAAAAACACAAACTAATATGAATGGAGAATATATGCTATTCTGCAGTTTATCAGAATTTATGATCGTGCAGTTTCCCTATGAAAGCATTAATTCCCAAGAAACTCATTCACTCTACCCTTCTATTATGGTTAGTTGACCCAGGTGGTTCCTGCACTCTTCAAAGTGTGTATAACTTTGATAGATTACAGAGTTCTGGCCTGAGCCATATGTATGCAGCAAGTTTATGGAGCAAAGTTTATGTTTCTGCATTTAATATTAGGAGTAGCAAGAAGGATGGCTTCTAAAAGCATGTTTCTGGCGTTGTCACTTTGCTGGAAGCAATAGTTTTTTATTGTCTATATGGAAAGATTCTAATTATGCCATGTGTATAGTAAAATACATTAGGTTTTGTTTCTTATAGCAACAGTGAAAGTCTTTGGAGGTAAAACAGTCATTACCCTATCCTGAACTGCAAGCAGGAACAACACTGACGAGCCTACGAAACTGGTACCCTGCCTAATATCTTGTAGGGCCCCCTCAAGAGCATGCAGAAGTGCCACAACACGACATGGCACGGACACAACTAATGTCTGAAGTAGTGCTGTAGGAGACTGACACCGTGGATCCATACAAGTAAGAGGAATGGAGATCTCTTCTGAACAGATATGCTCAATTAATTTTCATGCAAACCACTTTTAGAGTAAATACCCACTTTGGATTATAAAACAACAACCAAATATTTTCTTCTGGGTCCACAACTTCCGTGACATTTTCTTTACAGTGCATCACAGGGGGATTTTGTGATGATGTTATGAACTCTGGGATGATGGCGAAGGGTTCAGAAAAGACTGGTTCTAAAGTTACGAGTGAAAATTGTTCTAATGTGTCCTCTACTGCAAGCTCTTTGTCTTCTATATTTTGGAAGGAAATAGTTTGGACCAAACAAGAAAAAGTAAAGATGGACTCTAAAACGCATACCTTAAGAGCTGTTATAAGCAGTTATAAGAATAGAGGGGCATGAAAGGGAAGCAGTGGTTGGGAAGGGAGTGAGACAGGGTTGTAGCCTCTCCCCGATGTTATTCAATCTGTATATTGAGCGAGCAGTAAAGGAAACAAAAGAAAAATTCAGAGTACGTATTAAAATCCATGGAGAAGAAATAAAAACTGAGGTTCGCCGATGACACTGTATTTCTGTCAGAGACAGGAAAGAACTTGGATGAACAGTTGAACGGAATGGATAGTGTCTTGAAGGGAGGATATAAGGTGAACAACAACAAAAGCAAAACGAGGACAATGGAATGTAGTCGAATTAAGTCGGGTGATGTTGAGGGTATTAGATTAGGAAATGAGACACTTAAAGTAGTAAAGGAGTTTTGCTATTTGGGGAGCAAAATAACTGATGATGGTCGAAGTAGAGAGGATATAAAATGTAGACTGGCGATGGCAAGGAAAGCGTTTCTGAAGAAGAGAAATGTTGTTAACATCGACTGTAGACTTAAGTGTCGAAAGTATTTGTATGAAGTGTAGCCATGTACGGAACTGAAACATGGACGATAAATAGTTTAGACAAGAAGAGAATAGAAGCTTTCGAAACATGGTGCTGCAGAAGAATGCTGAAGATTAGATGGGTAGATCACATAACTAATGAAGAGGCGTTGAATAGGATTGGGGAGAAGAGAATTTGTGGCACAACTTGACTAGAAGAAGGAATCAGTTGGTAGGACATGTTCTGAGGCATCAAAGGATCACCAAATTAATATTGGAGGGCAGCGTGGAGGGTAAAAATCGTAGAGGGAGACCAAGAGATGAATACACCAAGCAGATTCAGAAGGATGTAGGTTGCAGTAGGTACTGGGAGATGAAGAAGCTTGCGCAGGATAGAGTAGCATGGAGAGCCGCATCAAACCAGTCTCAGGACTGAAGACCACAACACAAAGAGCTGTGAGCACCTGTTCAGTGGAAGAGAAGTGTTTCACAGAAGAAAGATGAACGAATGCTCACAGCTCATAAGGTATGCATTTTAGAACCCATGCATACCGGATATTTTTCTTCTTATTTTGGTCCATATTAACTCCTCCCAGATATGGAAAGCAAAAAGCTTGCTGTAGAAGACATACACTGACAGAGTAATCTGAATGGCATTCAACTCTGTT
Organism: Schistocerca cancellata; assembly: GCF_023864275.1. Lineage (NCBI taxonomy): Eukaryota > Metazoa > Arthropoda > Insecta > Orthoptera > Acrididae > Schistocerca > Schistocerca cancellata. Next base: position 283,779,271 of record NC_064631.1, on the reverse strand, counting down.
GTTTCCAGACCAGGGTCCCTTACTGCAGAATTGATCCATTTATCTTTCTTCAACATTTCTTAAAGTTTACGCAATGGAAACTCCATGTTGGAATATCAACAATATAAGGAAAAGGATAAACTGCTATCGCCGTAAAGGTGACATGTTGAGCTGCAGGCAGGCATAATGGGAAGACTAACATTTAGCTTTTGCTAAAAATCTTATTCAGACCCCCCCCCCCCCCCCCTCACCCAGGGGAGCGGGGGTGGAATTTATGAGCACACCTCACGCACACCGACTGCCATTTCCAGAGGCCATGGTCTGTGTGTGTGTGTGTGTGTGTGTGTGTGTGTGTGTGTGTGTGTGTGTGTGTGTGTGTGTGTGTGTGTGTGTGTGTGTTTTCCTTTTTTGAGGTAGGCTGACCAAAAGCTAAATGTGTAATATTCTTTTCATTGTGCCTGACAGCAACTCAACGTGTCATCTTTACGGTGAGTAGTAATCTATCCTTTTCCTTATATTGTTGATATATTGAAAGTTTGTAACATCATACCAGGATTACCTCAAAATTTAATCTTCTTTGAAATAATGTAGTGACCTCCTCTGATGAACATACTCCAACAATGAGCAAACTCTCTTTGATAGTTTGTACATAAATTTTCGAAATTTGGCTCGCTCCATGTGCCATCAACTTCTTTGCAGAAAGCTGCAGTTCCTATACCAATGGCTGAATTCTGTTTTACCACTGAATGATACATGTTCTACCGTTTTGGACTAAAGCTCAAGAATCACTCTGGTTGGAAAGCCATGCGACACGATGCACAATTACCCATCAACTGTTTGTCTCACTGATAACGCCCATGTTATTTCACAAAAGTCTCTCAACATTTTGGTAACATGACCATTATCTGAGACGGCAATAAACACAGTCATTCATGTCTTTGATACTCATATTTCTCCCCACCACACTTTTTCTTCCAGCACTAGAGCTAAATGTCCACACTTATGCAACAGAAACACTCAAACACAGGTGGAGCTTTTTCTCTTTAGAACAATTGATTTCACCCCTTTGAACAACGTTTCTTCATTTGGTTACTGATCGTCATCGTTGCAAATACATTATCAGTCTAGCTGGAACTCTTCTCTGATGAGATATTGTCAACATTTTGACAGTTGGTACACTTGCCTCACACTGTTTTAAATGTGTTGCACTTTCACAGCACTGACACGATTTTTCACCATAATGGTGACATCTAACACTTTCGCCAAAATTTCGGATCTGTAGCGCAAGATTTTCAACTTTAGCTAACTACAGAAAAACCGAATCATTATATCCAACATTCTTAAAAATGCTGCATTAAAGTTAATTTACCTGCTTCTGATCATTGCTCTTGTATGACTCTTAATTTGTTCAACAGTCCATGTGTTCTCAGTAACAGATTTTGCATTTAATTTTCATCTACGGATGAGGAAATCAGGAACAAAGCCTTCGTACTCTCTTACCTAGGCTTTCATGATCATACTGTCTGTTTTAGCCAGCTGACTTCTTGTTACAACAGTAAAAATTCCATAAGCCTTGAGAACTGCAGTCATCAGGAATTTCCAGATTTGACAATTCTTCCCATCTAATTTCATTGTGTGACTCACAGAAATTTCTTCAGCCATCGCAGAATGCTTTTTGACCGACCACGTCATGATCCTGATAGCAAAATTTTGCATAGTAAAGGCAGGTTACAATCCTTTTCTGAGTAACTTCTTGTGGTACAGGAACTTGTCCCGTATCTCAGGCAAATCATGAGAGGCCTCATCTCATAACTTGAGGTATTAGAAGATTTCCTTAAATTAAGGAATCAGTTGACAGGCTACATCCTGTGGCATCAACGAGTAGCTGATTTTGTAATGAAGGGAAGAGTGGCGGATGGGGAGGTAAAAATTTTGAGGGAGACAATGCAAGCAGGTTCAAGAAGATGCAGGAATATATAATGCCAAGAAGGATTTTTACCCTTCAATTGTACTGTGAAACCCTACTTCTTGTCATATTTCATGATTCTACATCAACGGGAAGTACACTATAGGTTTTGATGGGGGAGTTTACAAGTATCAAATCATGCAACACAAATGGCCGTACCTTTTGACTGCACTGACTCTGAAGCTAATACCCATTACATTGGCAAGAGACAATAGACCTTCACAAATGACAAATTTCAACACGATACATCTACCCGTTCTTGAGAAAAAAGGAGTCTTAACAGATGGACAGACAGACAACAAAGTCATCCTATAAGGGTTCCGTTTTTACCAATTGAGGTACAGCACCCCAAAAATTATTAAATTTGTTGCAGACGGTACAAATTGTATAATGTATGGCTACTTTAGCACAACACTGAGATGCACATTCCTGCACATTCCCCTCTGTATTCACTGCTTGAAAATGATGCAGCACATTCTGTTTCACAGAGGAAGACTGCACTGCAGTTCCTTCTCTAGATTGTCACACAGGTGACAAAATGGTAGATAATGCAATAGATGACAGAGGGATAGAAAAACAATTAAAATCTCTCAAAAGAGGAAAGGCCGCTTGTCCTGATGGGGATACTAGTTTGATTTTACACAGAGTACGCAAAGGAACTTGCCCCCCTTCTTGCAGCCGTGTACCATAGGTATCTAGAAGAGTGCAGTGTTCCAAAAGATTGGAAAAGAGCACAGGTCATCCCCATTTTCAAGGAGGGACATCTAACACCTGTGCAGAACTATAGACCTATATCTCTAACATCAATCAGTTGTAGAATTTTGGATCACATATTATGTTACGAGTATAATGACTTTTCTGGAGACTAGAAATCTACTCTGTAGGAATCAACATGGGTTTCGAAAAAGACAGACCAATTGTGTGATGGATTGAAGAGCTCCTAGATAACAGAACACAGCAAGTCATTCTCAATGGAGAGAAGTCTTCTGAAGTAAGAGTGATTTCAGGTGTGCTGCAGGGGAGTGTCGTAGGACCGATGCTATTCACAATATATATAAATGACCTTGTGGATAACATCGGAAGTTCAATGAGGCTTTTTGCGGATGATGCTGTAGTATATCATGAGGTTGCAACAATGGAATATTGTACTGAAATGCAGTAGGATCTGCAACAAATAGACACACGGTGTGGGGAATGGCAACTGAATCTCAATGTAGAGAAGTGTAATGTGCTGCGAATACATAGAAAGAAAGGTCCTTTATCATTTAGCTACAATATAGCAGGTCAGCAAATGGAAGCAGTTAATTCCATAAATTGGAAGAATCCTAAGGAATTGTAGTCCGAAAAAAAGGAAGTAGGTTACAGTACACTTGTTTGCCCACTGCTTTAATACTGCTCACTGGTGTGGGGTCCGTACCAGACAGGGTTGATACAAGAGAGAGAGAAGATCCAATGGAGAGCAGCACGCTTCATTACAGTATCATTTAGTAATCACGCAACTGTTATGGAGATGATAGATAAACTCCAGTGGAAGACTCTGCAGGAGAGATGCTCAGTAGCTCGGTACGGGCTTTTGTTGAAGTTTCGAGAACAAACATTCACCGAAGAGTCAAGCAGTATATTGCTCCCTCCTACGTATATCTTGTGAAGAGACCACGAGGATAAAATCAGAGAGATTAGAGCCCAACAGAAGCATACCGACAATCCTTCTTTCCACAAACAATACGAGACTGGAATAGAAGGGAAAACCGATAGAGGCACTCAAAGTACCCTGCGCCACCCACCATCAGGTGGCTTGCAGAGTAGGGATGCATATGTAGATGCTGCCACATAGTACCACTGTGACAACTTGGGAAGGGGGAAGGCAGGGCACACATCATGAGCAACGCTCACCCGAACAGACGTGTGAGGACAGCTAAACTACATGCACACTAACTTGCTTACTCACCATCACTCGTCATTACAAAATTACTGATATCCGAGTGCTGCCGCAGGTAACAGCTAGTCTAAAACATGTACAGTATCTTAATGCAAGTGAAAAAACTTTTATTTAAAGACTATGTACAAAATGAATGGTTGGTGTGACTATTTCCCATCTGTTTGTCAAATGGTTCTGAGCACTATGGGACTTAACATCTGAGGTCATCAGTCCCCTTGAACTTAGAACTACTTAAACCTAACTAGCCGAAAGACATCACACACATCCATGCCTGAGTCAGGATTTGAACCTGCGACCGTAGCGGTCGCGCGGATCCAAACTGAAGTGCCTAGAACTGCTCGTTCGCCCCGTCCGGCATGTTTGTCTCTGGATAATATTCTATAAGATATTGTCAATTGCTGTTGACATTCACTTGTACATTTCTTTTGGTGTGGTATACCTAATAAAGTGTAACTGTGGAACATTGTGTTTTTTAATTACCATAAAGGTGCTTCTGCACAATTTTCACAATAGAGGATATGTCTATAAACCTAAAACCAGTTAACTTTTGCAAACTATTAACATAATGTTAAATTTTATTTCAGGATGTGGAATAGTGGAGAAGTAACATTATTTATTCATAAATACAGAAAGCGGATACACAAATCTTTGAAAGCCTTTGATAAACACTAGACTGGTCACTTGAGAATTATATAATTTCAATTTTCTGCTGTAATCCTAATGGAAAGGTCAAAATAACCGTATGAAAAACATGTTCCTGTTTCCCAAGGAAAAATTTTCACAAGCAGATGTTGGTATAATACGTCTAGCACAGAGAATGATGATCTAGTGTGTTCTCAGGTCAAACAATAAAGTAAAAAAATGTTTAAGTTGTAGTGATGTGCAATACATTGTGCCAGTGCAGCCCTAGAAACTTTGAATGCTTCTTTGCAGTCTGTTGGTGAATCAACAGTTAAGAAAAAACGACTATGTAAGGCAAAGTACCATAAGAAAAAAACTAACAAAAGTAACTTCAGCAATCCTAAGAAAAGTACAGATCCTACCTTCTGATGAAGTTATATGATCATTCAGGATCAGAGATGACCGTTCACATGAAAGAGAAATTTAGTGCTTGCACATTTCAATGTACACAGATGTAATTTCCCGCAATTTTACATAAAAGCTGGAATTTAACAAACTACATTGCTAGAAAAGTAAAAGATTTGGTGAAGGTCAAGGTTATTTGGTCTTCTTCTAATCCAAAACCTAGTAAGACTCAAACAACTACTGATTTTGTAAAAAACTTTTATTGTTCTGATGAGATAAGCAGGTCAATGCCTGGTAAAAGGTTTTTTCTCATAATGGAGATAAAATTCAGGAGCAAAAATGATTAGTTTTAAGTAATCTGAAAGAAATTTATGCGTAGTTAGAAGACAACTACCCATATCTCCACAACGGCTTTTAGAAGTTTGCAGAGCTACAACCCAAAAACTGTATTTTAGCGGGGAGCAGTATAGAGAGTGAGAGCATCTGTGTACATCTCACCAAATTTCAAACTTATGGTGTTTGGTTGTAAGATTTCTCAGCTGACGACAGATGGTGATAGTCCAATGGAAAACAACAAACACTGTATTTCAAAAGCTGTGTGTAGACCATCATTACCTGCTTGCCACTTTGGTGAATACCGATTCTGTCCAAAGTATTTACAAGCATTGTTGGATACTAATGTACTTACAAACAACAAGTCTCTGTTGATTGTACACCTCTAGAAACTATCATGAAATCCTGTGACAACTTTGACAGATTAAAATAATCTGCACGATTTCCTTTATGACCAGTCAAAAATCAACTTCCCACAAAAACATTGAAAAACAAGCTGAGAGAAGGTTATTTTACTGAGAACTGGACATTCGTCGCATAGGAAGAAGTTCCAGGCTACCACTGGACTAACAAACAGGCAATAATTCATCCATTTGTAGTTTAATACGAGGATGGTGATGACTTTAGCACACAAGCCTTACCAAATCAGAATGCCTCACATGACATCGTTGCTGGGTGTCTGTTGCAGTCATATTAGATACACATCCAAACAATATATACTACTTCTCTGACAGAGCATGAGCTCAGTATGACAGTAGAAAGGATTTCATAAACTTGTTGCTATTGTGAAGAAAATTTCTATATTAATGCCCAATGGCATTTTTCAGACACCTATCATGGTAAAGGTGCTAGTGATAGTGTTTGTGGAACCGTCACGCGACTGACTGCTAAATCAGGTCTGCAATGACCACACACTTGTCAAATCATGACAACCACGCAACTTTCTGTGTTTGCCAAAGAAAATGTATAAGGGATCAATTTCAAGTACACTACTATGGAAGACCATTAAAAATGAAGAATTGAAAGTTACTTAGAGATCTAAAAATGCTGCACAATTGCGGAGATGCAAAAAAGCGGAGATGCAAAAACTTCACACTTTTATTCCCCTACGCAAAATGGAACTGGTGATAGTTGGTGCCACTGAGCCAATATTATTTGGCAACATCAAAGGATATACTGCTTGTGAATATAGTGGAAACTGGTAATTAGCCTGTCTAGCTGGAAAAATCAGGAAAAGGATGAAATGACAGCTTCTTACATCCACAAGGACCGTCCACACCCTTCACATTCCCCAGTCATACAGACATTCTTTCCAATAAACAGCATGGAAGTAAACACTATCTTGAACCCTCAAACTGCTGTAGGGCGAAAATATACGAGTACATTATTCCATGCATAGGACATAGACAAAGAAGAAATGGGAGATACGATACTGCACGAAGAATTTGACAGAGTACTGAAAGACCCAAGTCTAAAAAAGGCCCCATAAGTCACGGCCGCAAAATACTAACACAAATTCTTTCGGGACAAATGGAAAAACTGGTAGAAGCTGACCTCGGGGAAGACCAGTTTGGATTCTGTAGAATTATAGGAAAACACGATGCAATACTGACCCTACGACTTATCTTAGAAGATAAATTAAGGAAAGCCAAATCTATGTTTTTAGCATTTGCAGATTTAGAGAAATGCTTTTGACAATGTTGACTGGCAATATTCTCTTTCAAATGCTGAAGGTGGCAGGGGTCAAACATAGGGAATGAAAGGCTATTTACAATATGTACAGAAACCAAATGGTAGTTGTAAGAGTTGAAGGGCACGAAAGGAAAGCAGTGGTTGAGAAGGGAGTGAGAAAGGGTTGTAGCCTATCCCCAATGTTATTCAATCTGTATACTGAGCAAGCAGTAAAGGAAACAAAATCTGGAGTAGAATTAAAATCCATGGAGAAGAAATAAAAACTGAGGTCTGCTGATGACATCGTAATTAAGTTAGATAGCAAAGGACCTGGAAGAGCAGTTCAATGGAATGGACAGTGTCTTGAAAGGAAGATATAAGATGAACATCAACAAAAGCAACATGAGGATATTGGAATGTAGTCAAATTAAATCAGGTGATGCTGAGGGAATTAGATTAGGAAATGAGACACAAAGTAGTAGATGAGTTTTGCTATGGGGAGCAAAGCAAAATAACTGATGATGGTCAGAGTAGAGAGGATATAAAATGTAGACTGGCCATTGTAAGGAAAGCGTTTCTGAAGAAGAGAAATTTGTTAATACCGAGTATATATATAAGTGTCAGGAAGTCCTTTGTGAAAGTATTTGTATGGAGTGTAGCCATGTATGGAAGTGAAACATGGACGATAAATAGTGTAGACAAGAAGTGAATAGAAGCTTTCAAAATATGGTGCTACAGAAGAAAGCTGAAGATTAGATGGGTAGGTCACATAACTAATGAGGAGGTACCGAGTATGATTGGAGAGAAGAGAAATTTGTGGCACAACTAACATAGAAGAAGGGATTGGTTAGTAGGACACATTCTGAGGCACCAAGGGATCACCAATTTAGTATTGGAACGGAAATGTGGAGAGCAAAAATCACAGAGGGAGATCTAGAGATGAATAGACTAAGCGGATTCAAAAGGACGTAGGTTGCAGTAGTTAAAGCTTGCACAGGATAGAGTAGCATGGAGAGCTGCATCAAACCAATCTCTGGACTAACAAAAACAACAACCACAACCCTGCAAAACTTGTGCTGCAGAAGTTTTTTCTAACTTTAAAAACAAGAGAAAACTTGTTTACTTACTATGTAACATTTATTACAGACATAAAACAAATGTGTGTTATAGGCCACTGAAGATGTTTTACAAATAAAAGAAGTGAAAAGCAAATGGCAAAAAACAGCCTGCATTACATTTAGTTGTGAAGACGAAATACATTTCCATGAAAATCAATATTCTCTCACAAATAAAAAAATCATTTTTTCTATGCTTTGAGCACTCATTACTCAGTAAGCCTTTATCAGAAAAATGTGAAAAATTGTTCTGCACTACTACATATGAACCCAAGAGGGTTACATAGAAAATCCTGCTTTCTTTTGTTAGTTTGACCTGGAATGACCCTTGCATGAATAGTATGTTAGTAGATGTGCTTAGTACATGTTCTTTATTTCTACTTTGCCTATGAGATGGCATGTTTATCAATTTCCAACTTTAATGAGACAGGAACCCTTCGAAAAAATGGAAATTCCATGATGGAAATTTTTAATGAAGAATGGACAAACACATTTGTTTGTTAATATTGGGGGAAACGCAGTTCATTTAGTGTCCTGAAACGAAGGCCATATTTAAAAATAAAAAGTGAAATGATAATACCAAACAAAACATAGTGAATACAGTTGGAAACATCCAAAGAAAGCAACAACCATTTTCCTGATGGTGAGAGTATTAAACAGTTTATTGCAGAGTGTGCAAGCATACTGTGGCCTGGTGTTAGAAGCAAATTTGACATTTCATTGTAAAGAAGGATTTTAGTATGCCGCATTGACTCAATTAGTGATGAGATCACAGAACAGCTTAAGACTGTGAGCAGAGATTGTGTATGGTTTTCTTTGGTAGTGAATGACAGTACATATGAAGACAGTGCACAGTCACTTATCTTTATCCGCGTAATTAGTGAAAATTTCATCATCACAATGGAAAAACTTCACCTATAATCTATGAATGACAGAACCACTGGTCAGGACTTGCTTTAGTGTGCTGTAAATTGTTGAGGAAAGTGGTTTGTCTTGGAACAAAATGAAAAGCATTATAACAGATGAGGCCAGAGCTTTTAGTGGGGAAAATGCTGGTATTGTTGAGCTTTTCAAAAACAAGTTACATGCACAAGACACAGACATTGATAGCTTCTCTTTCCACTGCATTTTGCATCAGGAGTGCATTTGTATAGCTGCACTAGACTTGAAGAAACTGGTGGATCCTGTTCTTGATGTGATGAACACAGAGTGAGGGCACCCCAGCACTGTCGGTCCAAATTTATTACTGAGGACATTGAGGCAGAATATGAAGGACTTAATTTATCACAACAATGTGAGGCGGTTGAGCAGGGCAAAGTGTTTTTAACACTTCTTTTTAAGAGTATGGGCACTGCAGAATGAAGTCCTTTTATTTCTGTAAATAACAAAGATCCATCATGATTCTGTTACAAATCAAGATGTGAGGAGTGGAGACAAGAGATGATGTGTGCAACTGACGTATCTGAGAAATTGAATGAACTGAATACAACACTGTGGGGAAAGTAGATATTTGTACATGAAACGTGGAATCATGCAAAGTAGAAAGCAAAATTATGTCTAACTGCAAGGGAAGCAGGTGAAAGTACTTTTTGTCATTTCCTTATTAAAAAGACAAAGTGTTTCTGCTAAGATCAGGAATCATCTGCATAGTTTGGAGGATGAAGTCTTAAGAAGATTTCAAGAGTTTACAAAAATCAGACCTCAATCCAATCTCCTCTCTCATCCCATCACTGCTGAAACTGAAACAGCAGCTGAAGAGCTGCAGCTTGAACTGTCTGACATGCTGTCAGATCACAATATTGTAATTTTTGTTGATTTTTACAAATCTTTGCCCGTTGAAAAATTTCCATGTATCAATTATGTTCTCTACATTTGGGTTCTTTAACAGACATTAACTTGCAGCTTGTCATGAGAATCACAATGAGCAAACTTACTCCTGATTTAAAAGAAGATATAGAGAGAGGGGTGATAAGCTACAGTCTCCTAAAACTAATTCTAAAATTAAAAGTGCTTGCAGCTACAGATGATATGAAATTAGCACAAATAAACTTAATGCAACTGCCACTATTTTACTTATTTACACCATTTCTGAAATGCAAAGTTTACACATATCAGTTACGCAATGCTTAATTCAAGGGAAGATGGTTCCAAATGACAACCAAGAGACACAGTATCTCACAACTGATTAAAATTAAATTAGGAAGGCTGAAACATGGTATGGCCACTGCACAAATGTACCAAATCCGCGAAGTAAATTGTTGGGAGTGGATGAATAAATATACAGCACTCTACTACATCCAATAGTACAGCAACTGCTTATCTTACCTCACAGACATTATAATCTGATGAATCCAGCATCTGGCACAAAGCAGGCAACAGATCAGGCCAAGCTGTAAGCTCCCCTTTAGAGGCAATAGTAGTAATAAGGATGCCAACAGTTGCTCGAATTAGAGGGCTTGGATCGCCCACTGCTGACAGGCATTCCTGCTTTATAAACTCTGTCACTTCCGGCAAGAATTTATGATAATGGGCTTTCACATTATTTTTCAATATCAGCCCACTGAGTGATCTGGTTGGCTCATCTGCAAACATGAAACAGGAATTGTATGCAACATATGCATTAATATTAATTAATATTATACAATCTAAACACATGCAACTTTACAGCCATATCCAACACAAGTTCTGAGTTGTTATTAAATAAACACTACCAGTGGAATCACAAATCACAATATCTACTCTCTCTCTCTCTCTCTCTCTCTCTCTCTCTCTCTCTCTCTCTCTGTCTGTCCCTCCCTCCTCGAAATACTACTTGTCACAATGCCACCTCCCTTGATATTTTAGTGGTCACATTAATGTTTACTTTTAATTGTTATTCTGATTTTTCCTGTCTTCTAGACTATTTCTCTTCCACTGTACAGTTTTTGCCTATTTAAATCCTCAAACAGTTTTGCTTCACAGATGTTCATTCAAACCTCTACTTCAATTAACTGTGATGACAACAGTTGCCTTTACCACTTCTATCTTCCAAGTTATCAATCTCATTTGCTACTGCCATTAGTTGTTCTCTTATGTTGTACTGTGCCACACTTTCCTGTGATTTTCCTGACTTCCCTCTTTAATGAATGAATAATTTAATTTCCTCTAAGCCTTTCCTTTCTCTTCCTATAAAGCATTTATTTCTTTAACAGGAATTTCTAAGACAATTTAAGAACATTTCTTCCTTCCCTTTTGCCAAAAGATCAAATATATTGACAAAATTGGCAAAACTATTTTCTTCAGTAACATTTATGCTAGAGTTCTGTGTACTACCTTTTTAATATACGTAAATTTATTTATTTATTTTTGTAAACAGAGTCCTGTTAGAAAAACTTGAAAACAGGGCAAAATATGTTTCCAGTTACTCTTTACAAATTACAGCCTGCATTTGGAATTATCACAATTTTTTGTATTATTATCCATACATTTAACTTACAAAGGCAAGGAGAAAATTTCTCAACCTGGCACACAGAAGGTGATTTTGACAAAATTTTCTTTTTGTGAGAGTAGTACTTGTTACATAATAACTTGTCCAAAAACTTCAAAACAATTACATACTTTCTCATATGCCTATTGACCACTCAACACATCAGCCACATTGAGCCTTGTTTACATGTACAGGATGCTCGGATACAGGTTGAAAAGCTTGGAAGAGTGTTATAGAGTAGATTGTGCTGAGAAATAATTGTTAAGAAAAAATTTGATACATTGCATCATTTATAAGTTAATTAGCTTTTATGTAAGCCAAACAGGCTGTTGTGTGCACAAATTCAAGCAACCTGTCAGAGACAGTGTCACCAAACGTTTTCTTCGTTTGGTTTCCTAAAACCTAACAAAAGAGTGATACAAAAATTGAACACGGGAAGGGTCAAATCCAAGAAAGGCTGAGCAGTCTTTTGCACTACCATCTACACTATGATAGCTACTGACACTAATTCTATCTATCAGTCTACTTTAATTTGCATGCTCGACAGCTTGATTGGCAATTAATTCTGAAATAGTGCAATGCATCACATTTCTTTATTTACAATCACTTCTCAGCATAACCTCTTCTGCAACACCCCTACAAGCTTTTCAGATTGTTGCTGACCACCCTGTAGAAATTAGCAAATTTTATCTCTAACAAGCATCTTTTAAATGTCTCAGATTTTTAAAAAGCTTACTATACAGGGTCAATACACAGCCTATGTAAATACTCAGTTTTACCTTCTGATGTGAGTTTTGTGAGAACAAAAATCAAGTAGTTGTTGAAGTCGGGAAACTTGTTTAATTCCTCCAATTTCTGTATATAAATTAAGGACAAATATTTCTTTGTTTGCTAGTAATAACACACAACACTGAATGTACATTCTACAGTACACCAAGTAGCATACCTCTACACCTACATACATACTCCACAAGCCACAGTACGCTATGCGGTGGAAGGATACCATCTACCACAACTAGTCGTTTCATTTACTGTTCCACTCAAAAATAGAGTGAGGGAAAAGACTGTCTATATGCCTCCACATGAGCCCTAATTTCTCTTATCTTCGTGTCCTTACAAGAAATGTATGTTGGTGACAGCAGAATCGTTCTGCAGTCAGCTTCAAATGCCAGTTCTCTAAATTTTCTCAGTAGTGTCCCTCAAAAAGAATGTCACCTACGAAGTCAGCTTCAAATCCCGGTTCTCTAAATTTTCTCAATAGTGTTCCTCAAAAAGAACATCGCTTCCCCTTCAGGGACTCCCATCCGAGTTGCCGGAACATCTCCATAATATTTGCATGTTGCTCGAACCTACCAGCAACAAGCCTCTGCAAGCTTCAATGTCTTCCTTCACTCCGACCTGGTGTGAATCCCAAGCACACTAGCAGCACTCAAGAAGAGATTACACTAGCATCCTATATTTGGTCTCCTTATATATGAACACCATTCTCCCCAAAGGCTCCCAATACACCAAAGTTGACCATTCGCCTTCCCTACCACAGTCCTCACAGGCTCAATTCCTGTTTCGGAGGCCTGGCTGAAAATGACTTACAAGTTTGTGGCACCCACCATCGGTAATGCTGAAATTCAACATGGTATTGGCCCACCCTTAGCCTTGATGACAGCTTCCACTCTCACAGGCATACATTCAGTAAGGTGCTGGAAGGTTTCTTGACGCATGGTAGCCCATTCTTCACAGATTGCTGTACTGAGGAGAGGTATCAATGTCAGTCGGTGAGGCCTGGAAGAAGATTCCGTTCCAAAACATCCCAAAGGTGTTCTATTGGATTCAGGTCAGGACTCTGTGCAGGCCAGTCCATTGCAGGGTTGTTATTGTCACGTAACCACTCCACCACAGGCCATGCATAATGAACAGGTGCTGGATAGTGTTGAAATATACAATCGCCACCACCGAATTGCTCGTCAACAGTGAGAAGCAAGAAGGTGCTTAATACATCACTGTAGGCCTGTGCTGTGATAGTGCCACGCAGAACAACAAGGGCTGCAAGCCCCCTTCATGAAAAACACGACCACACCATAACATCACCGCTCTGAATTTTACTGTTGGCACTACACACGTTGACAGATGACGTTCACCGGGCATTTGCCATATGCACACCCTGCCATCGGATCACCTCACTGTGTACCGTGATAGTCACTCCACTCAATGTTTTTCCACTGTTCAATAGAGGCATTGTTTGGCATTTACTGGCATGATGTGTGGCTTATGAGCAGCCGCTCGACAATGAAATAAGTTTTCTCACCTACCGCCTAACTGCCATAGTACTTGCAGTGGATCCTGTTGCAGTTTGGAATTCCTGTGTGATGCTTTGGATAGATGTCTGCCTATTACACATTATGACCCTCTTCCACTGTCGGCGGTCTCTGTCAGTCAACAGACGAGGTTGGCCTTTACGTTTTTATGTTTTACATATCCCTTCACGTTTCCACTTCATTGTCACGTTGGAAACTGTGGACCTAGGGATGTTTAGGAGTTGGGAAATCTCGCGTACAGACGTATTACGTAAGTGACACCCAATCACCTGACAACATTTGAAGTCTTTGAGTTCCGCGGAGTGCCCCGTTCTGCTCTCTCACAATATCTAATGACTAATGAGGTCGCTGATATGGAGTATCTGGCAGTAGGTGGCACCACAATGCACCTAATAAGAAAAATGTACATTTTGGGGGATATCCGGATACTTTTGATCACAGTGGATATTCAAATGGTGTGACTGTGTCAAACAGGGCACTGCTAATGCTGAATCTGAACATTAGAGGTTTGTTTTTCCTAATCATTGTCATTAACTTACATTTTTCTACAGTTAGAGCTATCTGTTATTCATCACACCAACTAGAAATTTTGTCCGAGTCATCTTTCATCATCCTACAGTCACACAACTTCAACACCTTCCTGAACAACACAGTATCATCAGCAAACGACTGCTGATTGCAGTCCATTCTGTCTGCCAGATCACTTAAATAGGAAACAATAGTGGTCCTATCGCACTTTCCTGAGGCACTCCTGCCCATACCATCATCTCTGATGAACACTCACCATCAATGACAACATACTACATTATATTACTTAAGAAGTCTTCAAGTCAACCATGTATCTGGGAACTTATTCTGTAAGCTCATACTTTTGCTAAAAGTCTGAAGTGGAGCGTTGTGTCAAATGCTTTTCCGAAGTCCAGAAATATGGAATCTGCCTGTTGCCCTCCATCCATAGTTCGCAGTACATCATGTAAGAAAAGGGTAAGGTGAGTTTCACACAACCAATGCTTTCCAAAACCGCGTTTATTCATGCACAAAGCTTTTCACCCTAAGTAAATTCATTGTATTCACAATCAGAATACATTCAAGAATTCTGCAGCAAACCAATGTTAAGGATATTGGTTTGTAATTTTGCAGGTGGATTCTTTTACCCTTGTTACTAACAGGAGTCATCCACACTTTTTTACAGTCTCTTGGAACTTTGCGTTGGACAAGAGATTAGCAATAAATGCCAGTTAAGTAAGGGGCCAATGCCAAAGAGTACTCCTTATAGAACCTAATTTGGATTCAATCTGGACCTGGTGACTTACTTGGTTTCAACTCTATCCACTTACTTCTTTATGCCAGGGACGCCTATTATTCTGTCCATGTCTGTGTGATCGTCAAAGGACGGTATGTTTGTACAATTCTCCTGTTGAACACAAAATTTAATACTTCAAATTTTGTTTTGCTATTTTCAACTGCTACACCACACTGGTCAACAAGTGACTGGATGGGAGTTTAAACCCACTTGATTTTACATAGGACCAGAATTTTCTCAGAATCTCAGCCAGATCTTTTGCTAAGATATTGTGGTGGTAGCTGTATGCTTCGTGCATGGATCTTCTCACAGACACTAACCCTTGCCTGTCCTCATTTGCTAATTCCCTTTTGAAGTTAGAATGCAACAGCCTTTCCTCCAACATCATCTTCCAGACCACGGTGGGTCTTTTCTGTTCTTAATCCACTTACAATGCACATAATTCTCCAAACCATGAGTTACAATCTGTTGAAACTTTGCCCACAATTGTGTCATAACTAACTGACTGACATCAATTCATTGTCTATGTGGGAGGCTAACAACTATCTATCTGCTCTTTTTTCCTGGTTGCTATAATGACACCATGACTGCTAATCCCTGCCTCTACAGTGATACTGTTGACAAAGTCCAGCCAACAGGTAGCTACATATTTCAGTTGTGTGTCGGCTGCTGAACTGGCAGCTCGAAAGTTTTCAGAAAAACTGTTCAACAGTACTTAATATGGCTGTCTGTCTGTCACCCCCCTGCAATGAATCGTCCTCCTCTGTCCACCCCTTCCTCCTCCCCCTCTCTGTACATCCCCCTTTCACTGATGACTTCATCCTTCCCCTCTCTATTCATCTTCCCCCCTCTGCTTATCCATGCTTGCACCTGCAAGGCATGCCAATACTAGCTGCACAACATGTCCATTATGCAAGGCAGCCTATCAATCACTAGTAGAAAAAATCTTTTTGCCCCATCTTCACCCTTATGGTAGCATGGAGGTTCTGACTGGACAGTGCTGATTCTCATTTAGCTAGCATACCACATTTCGGTGGAAATAGATTCAGTGGTTTCAGACGAGATGCTCGACATGATGCTATTTTATGTACAGACAGGTTGTTGAATGGTTGAAAACTTAAACTTAATAAGTTATCTTGGTAGCAAAATCAATAAATCTCTTAACAGTAAAGTGATAAGAACTACAGTAAAGTAACAAGACCAAAATGGAAACAGGTTGTATCGCATGCCATTTGCTATGTGAGCATTCTCAGTGCCTGCTTATTTTTTATGTAAACCAGCAGCATAGTTTTGTCATTTTCACCCACAGGAACGGAGGTGGCATAGAGATGGACCAGAATGTTGTGTAGGTTGGGCCAAACTGTGGCCAAGAACAAACCAATGACATCCTTAATGCCATTCCCATTACATAGCCCCAGGAGTACTATCGCTGTGGAAGAACATAAGCAAGACCTGCCTGACTCACCCACCAAGTACTTCCTACTCCAGTCCTGCCAGATGCTTATCCTATTCCATCAGAGGCACAGCCATCAGTGCAAGCAGCCATGTCATATAGCAACTCTGCTGCAATCAGAGCACAGTTTTTTTTATGATGGTATGACAAACCTGCTATCCACTAGAATGAATTGTCACTAACTGTGGCCAAGAACAAAGCTAACCATGCAGCGGCACAATACACTGTTGAGCGCTACATAATCATATTCAAATCCAATGGATGCTTCACAGCCTATCCCATATGGATCCTTCCCTCCAGCACCAGATTTTCTGAATTACACAGATGGAAGTTACTCTTCACTCCCGCAATCCTCCTGGGCTCAATCTCCACTAACCCACAGTCCTCACAACTTTGACCCAATAGTCTCTCCTTCATTTGCCCTGTCATTCCCAATAGACCAATGCAATTTTCATCATGTGCCGTGCCTCACCAGCTCCGGCATCCATGTAGCACATGCCTAGCCCATACACCTACTATCCCTCCCTTCCAGATTCCTTGCCAGCACACCTATCTCCCTCTAAGCCAGTAGTTACCTACCCCAACCACTTTTCCTGCCTCTAGCTACGCCCCCCCCCCCAATCCTAGTTCACCTCCCAAACTCCAATCCCATTAATAGTGTGACGCCCAATGAAATGCACACATTAGAATTCACTGTAAACAAGGAATGTTGCGAGTTCTAATATTGGTGGCATAATTGTTCCACATCCGCAAGGTCATTATACAATCATCATCATTAATACTGTTGTGTCAATATTGTGTGACCTGTTTACATGCAAGCTTCCATAATAATAACAGTCAAATTCTTCGTGTAGCCGCAGTATCAGTGGCTGCTGGATAACTTTTTCATTAATTCTAGTACTATGCATGCAAATGCTGAAATTAAGTTTCTTCCATCACAACACACTTAGTCATACTTGGTTAAAACTTCATAACAGAGGGGATTGTTCATATGTTTCTTGCTTGTAATAAGGATCTGATGTCTGCATGCACATTTTCACCTTCGACACTGAGGCTGCAAATAAAGAATGACCAAGAAAATGTATCTTAAGTAAAATTCACTGTAAATGTACAAGCAGAGAATGCACCCACTTGTAGGAGACTCTATCGAAAGCTTCCATTGACAAGTTTCAGTTAACAGATATAAGTAAGGTGACATAAAATGTAATTTAGCACTTCCATGTACAATAACGCATTCATATGTCAATCAATGCACCAATTTTTATGTATCTAGTAATCAAGTAATAGATTAGGAAATGAGATACTTAAAGTAGTAAAGGAGTTTTGCTATTTAGGGAGTAAAATAACTGATGATGGTCGAAGTAGAGAGGATATAAAATATAGACTGGCAATGGCAAGGAAATCGTTTCTGAAGAAAAGAAATTTGTTAACATCGAGTATAGATTTAAGTGTCAGGAAGTCGTTTCTGAAAGTATTTGTATGGAGTGTAGCCATGTATGGAAGTGAAACATGGACGATAACTAGTATGGACAAGAAGAGAATAGAAGCGTTCGAAATGTGGTGCTACAGAAGAATGCTGAAGATAAGGTGGGTAGATCACGTAACTAATGAGGAGGTATTGAATAGGATTGGGGAGAAGAGAAGTTTGTGGCACAACTTGACTAGAAGAAGGGATCGGTTGGTAGGACATGTTTTGAGGCATCAAGGGATCACAAATTTAGCACTGGAGGGCAGCGTGGAGGGTAAAAATCTTAGAGGGAGACCAAGAGATGAATACACTAAGCAGATTCAGAAGGATGTAGGTTGCAGTAGGTATTGGGAGATGAAGAAGCTTGCACAGGATAGAGTAGCATGGAGAGCTGCATCAAACCAGTCTCAGGACTGAAGACCACAACAACAACAACAACAACAACAACAATCCACTGTGAACACTGAAACATGTCAAACAAGACTGACTATTAGGGCAATATTTTTTGGACATCCAACTCCACTGACTACTGGCAACCATGCAGTGGTATGGAGCAAGGGATAGGACTGTCTCCCCCCCCCTCCCCCAAGCCACTCTTTTCAACTGCTTACCCTACATTGTACACAGTACTGCCTCCATAAAACAACTACAGCAGTTGATATCTACCCTGAACTACAACCTTAAAAGTGCTGCCCACTACTAGGGGAAGCTACATCTCACTTGATGGCATTCCAAGTGGTCACATAAGCACCTTCATGTCTGGAGTGTTTCTCATATCATTCTGTAAAAAATGGAAGTGTGTTTTCATTCCCACACAGAAGATACTGGCTGCCTGTATACAGCTATAAGCGAACAATGATATACAAGGACACAAGACTTTACAGTAGACTCCCTCTGCCTTTTGCAATTTAAGACAACGATGAACATTTTAGTGGCCACATTTAATCACATGCCAACATCCTCTAAATGAAAAACTGCACCATCTGCCTTAAGGGGACTCGTACTGCCCAAAATGACAAAATTGACATTTTTACTTTTATGCACATTATGAAAATATGGATGTTTATGCTTAATTTGGTGTTGGTTTTATTGAAATATTCGATTATTTACTATTTTAAATAAATATTTGAAAATAATCATGCAATGACATTTCCGAGAATTTTGTTTTCCCTCATTTCGCATAATGGCATTTTTCTCTGGAACTATGTAGTCTAGAAGGCTGAGGTTTCTTTTGTTTTGTAGAGAACTGTCCGTTTCATAAGTTGCCTACACTGCCGGCACTTCACAGTAAACTCTTTGAACTGTACATTTGTTTACGTTTGAAAACAGTTATCCACTAGCCGCGTTTTTGTTTCTGTGTTAGTTTTTGTCATGACTAACCAAAAGGAGTGTTTAAAAAATACGAAACAAAGGAAATAGATACTACAGAACAAATATAGCAGCAGTAGAAACAGTGGTTAGCGCCGAAGGGCGCGACAATTTCGTTGTAAATAGTGACAGTCCTCCTACTCCTCCGAGTGCTTCCAAGAAAAAACGGCTGGGTAATGATGCAAAATACACTGCAGCTTCAGACAGTGAAACAAACTGCAATATTATTATTAATCTCCACATAATTATTTCAGCTTTGTGTGAAACAGTGTGTTGTCATATATGTGGAGAGGAAACTGAAATTTCTGAAAAGCTATCTCAACACAATGGTCTGGTGTGCACTTTACAAATAATGTGTTTGAACTGTAAAAGCAGAAAGACTTTCAAGAATTCAGAAGTAAGTGTAAAGAATGGACTTTTTGACACTAATCTAAGATACTTCTATGGACTTAAATGCATAGGAAAAGGCCATTACGCTGGTAAGGTTCTTTGTGGCTTGCTGAACCTCCGTAGTCCCCCAACAAAATCTATCAAATACAACTCCATAGTAAGAAGTAGTGTCAAGGCGTGTGCTATGGAGCTAATGACTACAGCAGCAGAGCACAATGTAGCAGGAAATGGTAGTTCTGACATAGCAATATCATTCGGCAGATCCTGGCAAAAAAAGAGGTTTCCAGTCAAAGAATTCATGTGCATCTATTATCACCATCGACAATGGGAAAGTGTTTATGTTGATGTGTTGACCATGTACTGTCAGGGTTGTAGGCAAGCAAACTAAGCATGAAATGAATTGTCAGAGAAACTATGAAGGAACTAGTGGAGGGATGGAGGTTGCTTCTGCAGTGAAAATGTTCCAACGTTCCCAGCATGACCGTGCTGTTCACTACATGAGGTTTCTTGGGGATGGAGACTCATGATCGTATAAAGCAGTGGTGGAGAGTAAACCCTATGGTGATTTGTCAATTACAAAACTAGAGTGGATTAATCATGTGCAAAACAGGATGGGCACAAGACTACATAGACTCAAACAACAGTTGGGAAGTACCAAGTTATCTGACGGTCTAAGTATAAGACGTCGACTGACAAACAAATTGATCAGATTACACAATATTATGGTATGGCTATTAGAAGTAACAGAGATAATTTAGATGGTATGAAGAGAGCTGTTCGGGCAATTTATTTTCACAAGCTGTCTACAGATGCTGAACCAATACACAACCTGTGTTCCACTGAATGGTGTTTTGTTTGTTTGGGGTTTAAGGACACTCAACTACTGAGGTCATTAGTGCCCAGTCACAATTGTTAGTGCACATAGAAGCTAGTAAAACTCAAGGGGGGGGGGGGGGGGGGGGAGACACCAGAAAGTTCGTACAAAGATACAGATAAAATAAGTGAAAGAGTTAGATGTCTTTGGACAAGCCAGTCAAAGTAATGAAACGAAGAACACTAGCAGCTGCTTGAGCGTCATCAGCTAAAATATCCTGTAAAGTAGATGGCAGAGACAGGACAACACGAGATTGACTAAAATGGGGACACGACAGTAAAACATGGCGCACTGTTAATGCATGACCACAAGGGCACTGCAGGGCTGGGTCACCGGAGAGCAGGTAGCGGTGGCTAAACCGGCAATGCCCAATCCGCAACCTGGTCAGAAGGACCTCTTCTCGCCGAGATGGTCGGGAGGAGGTTGTCCAAGCAGTTGGAAATGGTTTTACTGCCCGGAGCTTGTTTCCCTGAAGTGATGACCAAGTGTCCCACCACAGCGACACAAGCCTCTTACAAACAACCCCACTAAAGCAGCCTCATTCCCAGGCACTCCTACATGGCCGGGAACCCACAGAAAGCTGACAGGAGAGCCACTACCAGCAAAAGAATGGATGGACTGCTGGATCCTTTGCACCAAGGGATGGACCGGATATGGAGCTCCAAGGCTCTGAAGAGCACTGAGTGAATCAGAGCAGAGTACATACGATGAATGGCGGTGGTGGCGGGCATACTGAAGGGCCTGATGGAAAGCAAAAAGCTCGGCCGTAAAGCTGGAACACTGGTCGAGGAGCTGGTATTTAAAGGTGACGGCCCCGACAACAAAGGCACAGCCGAGACCATTGTCAGTTTTGGAGCCATCAGTGTAAATAAAGGTGTGACTGGCAAGTCGCGCACGAAGTTCGACAAACCATGAGCAATACACTGCAGCCGGAGTACCCTCCTTCGGGAGCGAGCTGAGGTCGAGATAAATATGAACCGAAGCCTGGAGCCAAGGTGGTGTCGGGCTCTCACCCTCTCGGAAGGTGGTAGGGAGGGCAAAATCCAACTGTCGAAGCAGTCGACGAAAGCGGACTCCAGGGGGCAGCAGGGCAGACACATACAATCCATACTGACGGTCGAGGGAATCGGCGAAGAAGGACTGGTAAGAGGGGTGGTCGGGCATTGACAACAGCCGGCAGGCATACCGACACAGCAGTACGTCGCGCCGGTCGGTCAATGGTAATTCGGCAGCTTCAGCATAAAGACTCTCGACGGGACTAGTGTAGAATGCTCCAATCGCAAGACGTAACCCCCTATGGTGGATGGAGTTGAGACGGCGTAAGAGGGATGGCCGAGCAGACGAGGCTCCCATAATCCAGCTTTGATCGGACTATGGACCGATACAAGCGAAGCAGGACAGTGCGATCCGCTCCCCAAGATGAACCACTAAGAACTCTGAGGACATTAAGGGAACGTGTACAACGGGCAGCCAAATAAGAGACGTGCGGAGACCAACAAAGTTTCCTGTCCAGAGTGAGCCCTAGAAACTTAGTTGTTTCGACAAATGGGAGAACAACTGGACCGAGATGTAAGGATGGCGGAAGAAATGCTTTATATCGCCAAAAGTTGATGCAAACAGTCTTCTCTTCAGAGAACCGGAAGCCATTTGCCACACTCCATGAGTATAGGCTGTCTAGACAACGCTGAAGGCAGCGCTCCAGGAGGCATGTTCTCTGGGCACTGCAGTAGATCGTGAAATCATCGACAAAAAGAGAGCCTGAGACATTAGGTGGAATGCAATCCATAATTGGATTGATCGCGATGGCAAAAAGGGCTACACTCAAGACGGAGCCCTGAGGCACTCCGTTCTCCTGGAGGAAGACGTCGGACAATACGGAACCCACACGTACCCTGAACTTTCGATCTGTTAAAAAGGAATCAATAAAAAGGGGCAGGCGACCGCGTAGACCCCACCTGTGCATAGTGCGGAGGATACCTCCTCTCCAACAGGTATCATAAGCCTTCTCCAAATCGAAGAACGCGGCTACCGTTTGGCGCTTTCGCAAAAAGTTGTCCATGATGAATGTCGACAAGGTCACAAGGTGGTCAACAGCGGGGCGGCGGCGACGAAAGCCGCATTGAACATTGGTAAGTAGCCGTCGAGATTCAAGAATCCAAACTAACCGAGCGTTAACCATGCGCTCCATCACCTTACAGACATAGCTTGTAAGAGAAATGGGGCAGTAACTAGAAAGGTGTCTATCCTTCCCGGGTTTGGGTAGAGGAATGACGACGGCATCACGCCAACGCATGGGGACCTGACCTTCGGTCCAGACGCAATTGTAGGTACAAAGAAGGAAGCTTTTGCCTGCCGGAGAAAGGTGTGCCAGCATCTGAAAGTGAATGGCATCTGGCCCCAGAGCAGAGGACCGGGACAGTGCAAGTGCACGTTCGAGTTCCCGCATAGTAAAGGGGGCATTAAAATTTTCCAGATTCAGCGAGTGGAAGGAAGGTCGCTGAGCCTCTTCTGCCTCTTTCTTGGGAAGGAAGGCAGGGTGGTAATGGGCGGAGCTTGAAACCTCCACGAAAAAGCGGCCGAAGGCGTTGGAGACATCCACAGGATCAACAAGGACCTCATTACCTGAAGTCAGGCCAGGTACCGAGGGGTGGGCCTTAATGCCCGGCAGCCGGTGCAGGCCACCCCAGACGACAGAAGAGGGAGTAAAACTGTTAAAAGGACTGGTGAAAGAGGCCCAACAAGCTTTTTTGCTGTCTTTGATGACTCTACGGCATTGCGCCCAGAGTCGTTTGTATGCAATACAATTCGCCAACATAGGACGGCGGCGAAAGATGCGTAAAGCACGTCGTCGAGCACGGATAGTGTCTCTACAAGCCTCATTCCACCAGGGGACGGAAACGCAACGTGAAGAAGAGGTAGTACGAGGAATGGAACGTTCGGCAGCATTGATGATAACAGCCGTGAGGTATTCGACCTGTCAACTGAGAAAATCGTGGTCCGCAAAGGTCACCAGGGAGGGGTAAAGTCCCCAGTCAGCTTTTGGTATGTTCCAGCTCGAAGGACGTGGGGATGGGGTGTGGTGCAGGAGACGAACGACACGGGAAGTGGTCGCTCGAATAGGTGTCAGAAAGGACATACCACTCGAAACGACGGGCAAGAGTGGTAGAACAGATCGAGAGGTGCAAGTGGGAGTAGGTATGAGTAGAGTCCGAGAGGAAAGTCGGGGCGCCAGTATTGAGGCAGACAAGATTAAGATGGTTGAAGACATCCGCCAAGAGGGAGCCTCTCTGACAGGATGCAGGAGAGCCCCAAAGGGGACCACTGAATGGTGTAAATACTTGAAGGTAAAAGAGGAGGGTAAAGTAGAGACTGTCTCGCACAAAATTACTATACCAAATGCTGTTGTACTTGTCATGAAACCTGTGTTTAGGATCTTGCCCAACCAGAGCTGTTTAAGAAATGTCTGAAGGGCAAAAAATAAAATGCAAATGAATCATTGACAATGTTGCATGGCCAATGATACCAAAAAATGTGTTTGTTGGAAGGTCTGTCTTTGAACTTGGTGTTTTGGATGCTGTTCTTACTTTTAATGATGGCTATTCTGGAATACTACAGGTTTTGGAATATCTTGGCATTCATAAAGGTTACAACACCACTAAAAGTGTGATGGACTTGGACCAACTGCAAATCATAAGGGCAGAGACTGCAACAAACAATGTCAAAAGAAGCCAGATCCAAGAGAAGGAGGGCAGCACTGGGTGAGGGAGATGATGGAGGAGATGAGGACTACCACCCAGTAGGATTTTAACATATTTTTTATGTATCAGTTGGCTGTATATTAAAATTTTTTCTTTAAACGCAATTTTCTCAATGTGACTTTTTCAGTATAAAAGCCCCCTTTTCTTGGAAACTTCTGAATCTAAATCAATGAATTATTTACCACATGACAGATAGTACAATGATGATGTAGCTCTACTTTAGTAGTATTTACTGTAATAGTTACAATTCAAGAAATTCAAATTGTGAAAATTTACACCAAAAAATTATATGTTTAGGGAAAAAATAATAACTTTTTTCTAGTTGTTATTTTAAAGTGATTGTAGAGCAATACACTCACAACGCATGGGAGAACATGTGATAAAAACACCACATTTATATACTCAACAGTTCCTGAGAAAACGGGGCCTTTATATAGCCAATTTAACATTGTCGAGATAGGGCGGTACGACTCTCCTTAATCATCCCTGTCACAGGTGGCAACTGTTTCAAAAAATGAGCAACTGCCAGCTGCATGACAACTTTAAATATGTGCACATTACGTCTACGCCACACAATCATGCAAAGGGACCCGCAGCCCAAAAATCCCAAGACAAGAATGAAGATTTCTGACGTAGGATAGCATCCCAGAGATAGACGTGATCAACTGAAAAACATATCAATAATTCAATGGATGTCACGTTTCAATACCCAACTCACAAAGCAGCTGTTCCTGAAGCAGTACCACAGAGCTGTTTGTACAAAATGATGTATTTCTTGCTGTGAACACACACAGTTCAACTCCTCCAAGAATGTCTCAGTTTCCTGAGCCTTTCACAGCTCCCTGAGACTAAATTCAACTTCACTGAGATTTCCCCTGATTTTTCCACACAAGTTACCACCAAGGTATTAATTATTGAGATTTATTTCCTTGTGGTTTTCTATCTACTCATACCCTGCCATTGACCAATGCCAAAGTAAAGTGACTCACTAGTGAAGTATACCTTTTTTCCATGCTTCTTAGGTTCAACAGCAGTTTGCCTGCACTAACATTAATTTTTGTTTTCTGGGATGTGCACTGAGCAGAGGTACACATAGTAGTGCTATCGTCTCTGGCCCAGAAAGGTTGTGGTTCTGAATGGAATCTCTCCTCACTATTTGCTACTGCTCAAAATTTAATTGGCAAGTTATCTGCACTGTAGTTTTCAGTCAGCTGCTAGAACCTGAAAGTGTCTTCAATGACCCATGTCAAACAACTCACCGTCATTTTTTTTTTCTTTTTCTTCTTCTAATCACAATAGTACCATTTTGGGAATCTATATGCAAGGGCCAATGTGTGGATCCAGGCCACCACAAGACTTTAAACACTTCTGGCTTGTTTGGCTGGTCAATGGTCAATCGAATGAAGCCTGTTCTAGCATTTCTGATGTTTCACCAGCACGACTGGCTGGCATTGTCAACACTTCATCTCCCATTGCTGATGGCAGACTGCAGTTGAGCTCATGGCCACAGACTACATATTTGATGTGCCACTTTGAGTACTATTTATTCTATAATGATGACACCTTTCTTCAGTTTTCTACTATCTCCTATTCTTAATGTAGTTTTGATACTTTTCCCCCCATATTTATTATGCCTTTTTAATTTGGTATAACCATATGTGTATCCAGAAACACTGCACTACCAATCTAATTTCCGGACAAAAATTGGATTTGACCCAGTTGTGAGAGTATATACTAGCTACTTTTGAAAGAAATAGATCTTGCTCTTTTCTCATATGCTTCAGTGATAATGTAATGTCCCGAAAAGTAATAATAATCATCACCTGTGGAAACGTGAGATCTTATTTCTCAATTTGAAGAAAGGGATGCACAAGATGTTAAAAAAAATTAAAATATAAGTTGGGGGCAATCTCGCTCTCGCTCTCTCTCTCTCTCTCTCTCTCTCTCTCTCTCTCTCTCTCTTCCACGATTGTGGTGCCAATAGGTGAGAGGAAAATTAACAAGGAGGGGGAATGTGTTAGCAATATACGATTAGAGAGAAATGTGTCGAAAGCGAAAACAGTAACATCAATGTACAAACAAGTGAAAGATGTACATATGTATATATAGGGATGATAAGCAAACAAGCGAATTTCTTATTCTAGTTCTGGTGGTGCTATAGCAGGCAAATGAAAGTGAGACAGGGCATTGGAAAAGGTAAATATGCTTTACACGCAACACTAGTAAATACACAGAAGAGATTATGCTTTTGTACTTGTTATCTCCAGTCCCTGAATATCTTCACTTTTCAACACTAACTGCCTGCGTTATATGCATGAGCATAGGAGTTCTTATCTTCCTTGATAGACGGGAAACCTGTAAATGGCAAAGTGCATGTGTGCCACACATATCTGAACATTTACACTGAATCCCCACTGCCATGAAACAATGCTGCAGAGGGAACATGTACATTACTTTTGTGATGTGACACACAGACGACACAGAATACACATGCGACTTCAGATGATGATGCAATTGCCAATGTATAATTTCAGCACTATGTTAAATTAGCATTCTAAACATTTTGGAGCTGCAATCTATCATCCAGCATTTAGTTGTTGTTCTCCCCCTCCTCCCTTCCCCACTTTAAATTTTCTTAGCTGGAATTTATTCCACAGTACCATCTGAGCGGAACATCACGTGCCCATTGTCACCAGAGCCAATTTGTCAAGAAAGGGGGGTCGGCCTTCTATCGACTCTAGCCAGTAACATTGTTCACAGCAGTTTCCAAAGACGAATGCCCAATATTGTTCTTCGATGATTAACTGACCCAAGCACAGTACACCATGTAGAGTATCTTGAAATAGCCTCAACCATGTATACACACTTCATCAATCAATATTTTGAGATGTTTACACTGCCAAATTTAAAAATAAATACTCAAGAACCACTTTAGATATCACAGAAGAACTTAACAGTACATCACTAGATTCAAATTCTTTCGCTATATCAAATGGCAAAGGTGTTGTTGGGGGTACTAAATTCAAAGTAAAAATAAAAAAAATGAGCAGACTGGAGTTATATCACACAAATATACTGTTCTTAAAACCAAGTTTTTTTTAGATGTGCTAGAATCTATAGCCCATTTAAAAATGATTTCATATTTATGAAACGTTATTACTTTATAGAGACATAAGGATGTGTCCCTCATTACTAAAATATGAAATTAACGTTTTTAGTGGTCTTGCAGTTTTATCTTTGCGCATGCATTCACAGACCAAAAATTACAAGTAAAAAGTTATATTGCTCATTTGAAATATATGACACACACTATCAGCTCACAAAGCAGGGTCGATTTCCTCCTGTTTTGGTAATGTTTATACATAGTCATGCAACATATAGTAACACCATCCTGAATTATATCTAACACTATCTGCTTTTTCAAGATCTTACAGAGGTAGTGCATAAAGAAAATTGTCAACCTAGCAACAGGCTATTTATTGCCTGTATCATCCAAAACAAAAGCTTCAGAAGCATTATCGTCTGAATGATTTAAGTATTTTCAAGTTTAGTTTACTACAGTCAGTTGATAACAGACGTAGTGATATAAATGAAGGAATGGCTGAACATTTGTTGTGCAAATAACATCCTGGTATCCCACTAATTTATTGGTTTAAGCTATGGATTTCGACATCAGAACTTTCAAAAAACATCTAGACTGCCTAAGGCCTACCAATCATATTCTTTAATATTCCTGACAGCACCAGCACTAACAAAAACGTTAGGTCATAATAACAATTGCGAAATTTCATTAAGCAATTGGTTTGTGAAAAATCTAATGTGCACCATAATATGCACCCACGTCAGAGTGACCTTCGTAACCACTTAAACGAAATATTGGGCAAATACATTCTTACACAGTTACTTGTCACTGCCGCTTCTTAAAACCTGCGGAAATAAATCATCCTGATAGCAATGCTGCAATTACGCACTACTACGTAATATATCGTTTTCGAGGCAAGTATTTGTCAACATTCTTGTTTATGAGTTAATTTTAAAAAAGAAACTAGTACAATTATGCCTATGAAAACACGTCAACAGGTGAATTTCATAAAGCATTACACTGGGGCACTACATATAAGCAGGGCTTACAGCTTTAGCAAGGTAAGCGAAAATGTTTACATTGAATGACTGACGAAATTCTTGAGATTCCATCATTAGTTCACACGTTAAAAACAAGTTCACACCACAAACATAGTAGCTTCGGCAGCTACGTCAATAATTCTATGGTGGCCGTTTAGCGGGTTCTCCATGAAATTATGACAATTAAATTATGAATTTATTGATATTAAGGATACTTGTTGCACGGCACGTTGTGTAGCCGTGTCTGGAGACTGCGACTCTTTCAAAAGCTGCAATATTTGTCGCAAACCATCTTCTTGCGGCTGCCACGCCATTTTCATTATTGCTTACTCCTCGACTCACACCTGAGAACAGGAAGTTGAATAATAAGGTACTGCAAGTAACAGTTCTTCTTTTCATCTAACGTACAAATATTTTCATTTTTGCTAGTGAAATTCATTTCTCTTGAAGGTGCGATAAGACAGTAATAACGTAATATTACGGTATACAGAAATTATGGTAGTTATTCGTGAAACATTTTGACTAGCACAAAAAAGTTCCATGTTGCCAAATCCGAAGAGTTTATACCGTTCCCGATTTTAAAACATAAACTTACTATTTAAAATTTCCTCGTCAAGGCCGGGTGGTAAATCAAAAAGTTACTAACAGATATCTGCACGATTACGGAGCAATAACTTTCACACACTACTAATACTACAGACCAACTGTCGAGTGATAGGCCGGACTGAACGACATTTACGCTGACCAACGATGTTTCCTAATTGAACTTCGCTATAACTCTTGTGCGTTAACCCGAACTTAATGACGATTGATAATAAGAAAGAATGTATGCCTATTTCATGTGCAGATATTGTGGGTGTGTTACTGCGTTTGTAGCAAATACACTTACCGTCTGTCCTCGGTTATGAAAAAACGGGTGAACGGCCACGGTTTAATATTTCGAAATAATTTGCATACAGTGGGGTATTTATCTGTTGAATGGGAAGGCCGTTGGA
The DNA here is from genome assembly GCF_023864275.1 of Schistocerca cancellata. Taxonomy (NCBI): domain Eukaryota; kingdom Metazoa; phylum Arthropoda; class Insecta; order Orthoptera; family Acrididae; genus Schistocerca; species Schistocerca cancellata. Next base: position 283,749,733 of record NC_064631.1, on the reverse strand, counting down.
GACAGAATCGTGTTGATAAAATCGTAATAGTGGTTTCAGGATGGTATCACGTCGTACTTGATTTTTAAATAACAGGTGACAGTTTGCGTATTTTATAACTAGTATATACCTCTGTTGGCGGTTTGTTTATGCTGGACACTAATCTGTTTCTCCAAACCTGTCAATATGTCATGGAATCTATGGGATACACAACAGTAGTCTTGACGATGCATTAAGTAAATAATTTATCCATCAAATAATTAATGTTAAGTGAAATAATCCTTATAGAAAAATAATTGAAATATACAATTTTTAAGTTTTACTTTACCTTTTTCTCTCCAAAAACGTATTTTAACTGTTATGACACACTGCGCAAAGTTTATAATTCTAAGTAATCGCAAAGTTTGTAATTCTAAGTAATTGATAACAATGTTTAATAAACGCCCAAACTTCATGCTACAGCAAATGTTAAGCACACTTTCCAGCAGAAATAATTTTTGCGAAACATAGACTTATAAATCACTTTCTAGGGATATGAAATTAAATGATCGCATATGAAATAGAATGATCACATAGGTTTAGTTGTGGGTAGAGTAGGTGGTAGACTGCAGTTTATTGGTAGAATACTAGGGAAGTGCAATCAGTCTACAAAAGAGTTTGCATGCAAATCACTCGTGCAACCTATGCTAGAACATTGCTCTAGTACATACCAGATAGAACAAACAGGGGATATTGAGTGTATACACAGAAGGGCAGCATGAATGGTCACAGATTTGTTTAATCAGTGCGAGAGTGTCACAGAGACACTGAAGTAATTGAAATGGCAGACCCTTGAAGACAGTTGTAAACTATCACAAGAAACTTTATTGACAAAGTTTTGAGAACCAGCTTTAAATCATTACTCTAGGGATATACTACAACCCCCTATGTATCGCTCACACAGGATCGTGGAGATAAGATTAGAATAATGACTGCACACAAAGAGGCTTCAAACAATCATTCTTCCCATGCTCTATATGTGAGTGACACAGGAAGAAACCCTAATAACTGGTACAGTGGGATGTACCCCCTGCTGTGCATCCCGTGGTGGTTCATAAAGTATAGATGTAGATGTAGAAAAATGTTTAACCTTTCCTCATATAATTTAAAAGGAGACTTTATCAGCCATTCAAACATTTAAAGCCTTGATAATATAAATAAATGAAAGTCATCGGCTGAAAACACTAGCCGGCCGGAGTGGCCGAGCGGTTAAAGGCGCTACAGTCTGGAACCGTACGACCGCTACGGTCGCAGGTTCGAATCCTACCTTGGGCATGGATGTGTGTGTTGTCCTTAGGTTAGTTAGGTTTAAGTAGATCTAAGTTCTAGGGGACATATGACCACAGCAGTTGAGTCCCATAGTGCTCAGAGCTATTTGAACCATTTTTTTTTAAAACACTATTTGCAACATGTTACTGCAAGTACTTTCATGTTACAACGAAAAATCAAAATCCATTTATAATCGGACATTATAGCCTTTTGTTCTTATGTGGTCACCTGTATCTTCTGATAAGGCAATGTGACATTACTGTAACAGATAATTGTAATAGTTGCAATTTTACATGTGGAGTAAATATTCCTACCACCACTATTTGGAATAAAGAATAGAATGGGTAGAAACCCTAATAAGTGTTACAATGGGAAGTACCGTCTGCTATGCACTTCGTAGAGGCTTATAGATGTAGAATCAGTCTTACATCAAGAATATAACTGTGCTTTCAATATCTCACTGAAGAATTTTTGGATCAGCTTCAAATGAGTGACATATTTGAAGATCTAGTGTGAAAACTGATAGTACTTATAGTTCAGGTGTAAGTGAATTTTACATATCGTGTAATTATTTCTATTTCTGCCTTTTGGTGAATCAGTACATTTCTTGCAGAATAATCCCACAGCAGCAGCACATAACTGATTGGCAGAGTATATTTTCATGAGATATTTTTCCATTATGTTTTTCAATTTCCTTGGGAGCTTCAGGACTCATATATTTCTGTGTATGGCTGCAACTACATCAAAATCTATTCTCTACAAACCACTTTGAAGAGCATGACAAATGATACTTCCCATTGTATCATTTATTAGGCCTTCTTTCTGTTCCATTTGTTTAAAGAGCATGAGAACAGTGATTGCTTAAATATTCTGTGTGCACTATAAGCAGTCTTGACTTAGTGGTCCCTACAAGATTGATACTTAGGGAGTTGTAGCATGTTTCTGGATTCCTCACTTACTGTAGGTTCTTCAGAGTTTTTATGTGGTATTTCATAGGACAGTTGACATCTGACTTATTTGATCTCCTTCTTTGTAGATGTTCGATATACCTTTATAACAAGCCCTACTACTTGCTAAGGATCCCACACACTTGAGCAATATTCTGGGATTGGTTACTAGTGCATTTTGTAAGCAAACTTACTTTTAGATTAATTGCAATTTCACAGTATGCTACCAATGAATCTGTCACTGAGACTAAGTAATAATTTCAGTTCACATCTGTAATTGTCATGGGACCCAGGTATTTGTATGAATTGGCTGATTCCAGTTGTGCTTCATTTATGTTGTAATGTCCGCCTCCGTAGCATAGCAGTAGCGTTACCGCCTACCATGCAGGGGACCCGGTTTCGATTCCCGGCAGGGGACCGGGTGTTGTGTGTTCTTCATCATCATTGACTCGCAAGTCGCTGACATGGCATCACCTAAAAAGGACTTGCAATACAGTGGCCAAACTCCCCCGAATAGGGCCTCCCGGCCAACAATGCTATACAATCATTTCCATTTTTTGTGTTGTAATCTAAGTATGCTATGTTTTTTTGTATATAGACATCTAATGCAAGTTGCCAATCTTTGCACCATGAAATGTTATCAATATACAGGGTGAGGCATTTAAAACTGTTTGTTGGAATATTTGGTGAAATACACACCAGACTAGAGGAAAAAGTGATAATACATGTTGTTCACCTTGAAGAGGGACATCCATTAACATAACACTCAACCACCCTGTACCACTCCTCTAGGGGTGGGAGACTTTGAAATCTAAAATGGGAACCCCCATTTTTTATTGCATAATTGAATTCTCTGTGAAAAAATATGTAACTTTTGTATGAAACATTTCTTTCGTTTCATGATAGATGGCGCTGTGATCAACTAACATGAATATGGGGTGACAATTGTTGCAAAATGGTAATATCTCAAAAAACTACACATCCAATTAAGAAAATCAAAGTACTTGTAAATAATAGATTTCAGCTAGAAACTAGCCATTCTCAGTGCACTATAATTTTTTATCAATGCATGTAATGCCTGTTGGTCGGGCTTCATCCACAGTTCATTGAATACTCAGTTCATTGAATTGCCTGTGTTCAACAGCATTCTGAATGGAAGGTAATGTGATGAAATAAAAGTACATGATTAGATATTTGAGAATATGCTATCATGTGGCACTGTTTACCCTCCCACAATATATTCTTAGACTAAATTTAGTGCTACCCAGGAACAACGACGTGGACACAGTGTTAATGTGTTCCCTTTGGGGTCCTTGATTCTGGTGACTCCCCTTGCCTCTCACTACCTCGGGGAGCTTGATTATTGCGAGTCCCCATGCCTCTCACTATCTTAGGGTGCTTGATTACTGTGAGCCCCCCTGCCTCTCTCAAATGTTTCAGTGCAGCAAATGCATGAAATGTTGTCATTGATTCTAATGCACATTGCAACTCTGTGTCTGAATGACAATCCGACATGTATTATTGTCTCTGCACTAATGTTTGCACATTCATTGTGAATTCACTGCTGCATATCTTCGGGGTTTGTTGGTACATCCCTGTAAGCTCTCTCTTTTACCCATCTCTAGAGGAAAAAATCGGCAGAAGTCAAATCGGGTGAATGTGCGGGCCATGTTTGAGGACCACTTCATCCAATTCATCGACCCAGATAGTTTCAATTAAAAACTTCTCGAGCTACTCATGAATAATGTGCTGGGCATTCATCATGTTGAGACCACCTATCCAGTCTCATTTGAAGTAGAACATCATCCATTAGTATGGTTAAAACATTATCCACAATCGCAATCTACATTTGTCTAATCAGATTACCTTCTTTGAACTATGGGTCATTTACCTGCATACCTAAAATACCACAACAAATGCTGACACTTCATGGGCATTGATGTTCAACTTGCCTTACCCAATGGGGATTCTTCACTGACCAATAATGCACATTATGTCGATTCACTTGACCATGATTCATAAAATTTGATTCATTGGAGAAAAGTATCTGTGAAATGAAATTATCATTGACTGCCAGTTGTTCTTGTATCTAGTTGCAGAAATTCAGGCGATTGTGAAAATTATCACTGTGCAGTTCTTGATGCAGCGATAAATGAAATGGATGCCATTTGTGTGCATGCAATATGCTTAGAACACTTCTTTGTGAATATTTATGAACCTCATGCAATTTGCCGAGAACTAATGTGAGGATTTGCAGCAACCACAGCTAAAACATTCACTGTGTTATTTTTGTTTGTCACAGGAAGCACAGTCTTTCTCTAGGTTTAACGCTTCCCATTTCAGTAAACAGCTGTACAATACTGCAAAACCTCATTGCTGACGGAACATTCCTATCGGGGAACAGAATAGCATACCTTTGACGAGCTTCGTCAACATTTCTATGAGCCTCAAATTATGTGGAAATGATATCAACCCCATCGTGGAACAATTGCGACAAGATGTGCACAGTCTGACCACGAACTGAGTGCATGATCGTGGTGTGTGTTTCATTTGATTGTGGGAGGTATCACATGATAGCATTATCAAAAATGTACTTTGATTGTCTTAATTAGATGTGTATTTGTTTGATATAGTACTGCTTTGCAACAATTGTCACCTCATTTCCATGTTTGCCAGCTACCGCACCATCTGTCATGAAACAAAAGAAATGTTTCATACAAAAGTTAGATATTTTTTCTCAGAGAATCCAAATCTGAAATAAAAAATAGGGATTCCTATTTAAGATTACAAAGTCATCTCCCCCTCCCACCCCCAGGGGTGGTGCAGGGGGTTGAGTGTTATGTTAATGGATGTCCCTCTTCGAGGTGACCAACAGTTATGACCACTTTTTTTTTTTTAATATGATGTGTGTTTCACCAAATATTCTGACAAACAGTGTTAAATGCCTCACCCTGTATAACTGAATATTTGTGCAGTTTTTTGTTATTAATATCTCCCTCTACATACATACATACATACTCCACAAGTCACCAGACAGTGTGTGGCAGAGGGTACCCTGTACCACAACTACTCCACTCACAGATAGAGAGAGGGAAAAACAACTGTCTATGTGCCTCTGTATAAGCCTTAACTTCTCGTATCTTTTCATGGTTCCTGCGGGAAACATATGTTGGCAGTAGTAGGGTTGTGTGGTAGTCAGCTTCAAATGCCGGTTCTCTGAACATTCTCAGTAGTGTTATTCGAAATGAACGTCTTATTTCCTCCAGGGATTCTCCCTTGAGTTCCCGAAGCATATCTGTAACACTAGCAAGCTGAACAAACCTACCGGTAACAAATCTAGCTGCTTGGCTCTGAATTGCTTCAATGTATTCTTTCAATACTCAAGAATAGGTCGGACTAGTGTCCTATATGCGGTTTCCTTTAAAGATGAACTATACTTTCCTAAAATTTTCCCAATTAACAGAAGATGACCATTTATCTTCCCTACCACAATCCTCACATGCCCATTCTGTTTCATATCGCTTCACAATGTTACACCCAGATATTTAAATGATGTGACTGTATCAAGCAGGATGCTACTAATACTGTATTCAAAGCTTAACTTATATTTTGCTACATTAAGAGGTAGCTGCCATTCACCACACTAATTAGAAATTTTGTCTAGGTCATCTTGCATCAACCTACAGTCACTTGCCTTCTACAAAAAGTCTGAGTTTACTATAAATATTGTCTCCCAGATCATTAATATAAAACAAGCAGCAGGAGTCGAGCGTACTTCCCTAGGGCATACCAGAAGTTTGACTCTACTTCCGGTATAACATGCTGTTTCATCTCCACCAAGAAATCCACATTATATATATATATATATATACACACCTAAAAACAAAGACGATGTGACTTACCAAATGAAAGTGCTGGCAGGTCGACAGACACACAAACGAACACAAACATACACACAAAATTCAAGCTTTCGCAACAAACTGTTGCCTCATCAGGAAAGAGGGAAGGAGAGGGAAAGACGAAAGGATGTGGGTTTTAAGGGAGAGGGTAAGGAGTCATTCCAGTCCCGGGAGCGGAAAGACTTACCTTAAGGGGAAAAAAGGACGGGTATACACTCGCACACACACACATATCCATCCACACATATACAGACACAAGCAGACATATTTAAAGACAAAGAGTTTGGGCAGAGATGTCAGTCGAGGCAGAAGTGCAGAGGCAAAGATGTTGATGAATGACAGGTGAGGTATGAGTGGAGGAAATTTGAAATTAGCGGAGATTGAGGCCTGGTGGATAACGGGAAGAGAGGATATATTGAAGAGCAAGTTCCCATCTCCGGAGTTCGGATAGGTTGGTGTTAGTAGGAAGTATCCAGATAACCCGGACGGTGTAACACTGCGCCAAGATGTGCTGGTCGTGCACCAAGGCATGTTTAGCCACAGGGTGATACTCATTACCAACAAACACTGTCTGCCTGTGTCCATTCATGCGAATGGACAGTTTGTTGCTGGTCATTCCCACATAGAATGCATCACAGTGTAGGCAGGTCAGTTGGTAGATCACGTGGGTGCTTTCACACGTGGCTCTGCCTTTGATTGTGTACACCTTCCGGGTTACAGGACTGGAGTAGGTGGTGGTGGGTTATAACCATATATATATGCCACCTTACTACATGAATATATGAAGTTCAGTTTTTAGCTCTTAAATGTATTTTAAAATGAAGCAAAGGATGTCTGTGTCACAAGAGAGGGTCTCCAACAGTACATTGTGTGTGAAGTGGCATGAGAACAAAGACATCTGTTTTTCTGTCTAACAAACATGACTCTTTAATGTGATGATAACAAGCAAACTAAGAAGAAATAAACATCAGACACTGAGAGAGGAGGTGTGAGACGTCAGGTGAAAACATGGGCTCATTGCTCAATGCACATATCCCCAACTGAGAAGAAACAAATGTCACAAAAAGGTATGTTGTGTGCTACTCAAGAGGAAAATGAAACTGAAAGTGTATGGTAGTGTAAAAAGTGTGGTGTTGCTCTACATTTAGAAGATTGTTTTGAGGGCTGCCATACCAGACAATCATATTCGCTGGCATGTAAAACGGTCATACTGGCTGATATGCGTGAAATTTGTTTCACAGCAACCAGGAGGGTATTTAAACACAATGTTGTCAGGTTAGTAGTGAAAAGCGACAGGTATGAAAGTACGAGGTAACAGAAGCAAAACCGTGTTCACAAATGAGCCATCTGTGAGACAAATTCATATGTGCAATTACAAGCTGCCACTGACTTTAGTTTGAAACTGTGGACAAGCTCTGTTCCATCAGTTCCCACATGGCTTTCAAATTTCTCAGTGGCTGCATCGAGTGACACTGCCGAGACATGCGGTTGTGGCTGTTCGATCGAAGGCAACAGTACAAGTGATGCAGCAGAGTCTCTTGGGCTAGGGCAAAAGCCACAACAACATCGTACGGGTGGCCAGGCCTGTCGTTGCAGCAGTGTGAGAGTACTGACTCTGCATACCAATCAGATTTGAAGTGCTGCTGAATGTGGCGGGGATGCAACACTGCAGCTGTGTCACCTGCAGTTCTGAAATAGCTCCCAGCTATTTGTGTGTGTGTGTGGGGGGGGGGGGGGGGGTGTTTAAGGGCACTTTTCTTATCAAGATAGAGTTACTGAAGGCAACCTGTAAGTTGATTAAATGGATGATAATATATGTCATTTGTAATTTTAATGAAACTGGTTGTAAGCTTAATTTAATGTTTTAAAAAAATTGGAAGTGGCTGTTAATTTTACTGTATTTTTAATGGGCCTTACTGTCTGACAATTATTGTTATTTTTTTCCTAATAAATACTTTGAAAGATAAGCCATATAATGATGTTTTAGTGCAGAAATTGCATATCCAGTCTGGTACAAATCTAAGCAACGAAGCATAGTCAGAAAGGTGCTAAATGAAATGTGTATGTTTATTACAGGATGTTTGAAACCTACGTCACCTGTAAAACTCTACCAGCTCACAGACATACTGCAGATACTCATAAATTAACTGCCAACATTGAGACAACAAATCAGGTTCATCACAAAAACCATCAATTATGTGGGAATATTTCAGCAACCCCAAGGCTGAGGACCAGAAGTAATTTCCACACGATTACTTCAGTCTTGCAAGCAGCAGCAGCAGATATAGCAACAAAATGGTTGTGGATTTCTTAACTTGAGAATAACTCTACCTGATCTCTCCCTTCGGAAACCTTCCCACCTGGGCACTAAAAGGAATTACGACTGTGTGGGAGCCACTCAGCTGTCTTCATTCTGGTTTGGAAGATCAAAGAGTAATTTCCAAAAATGGCACTTTCTTATGAATACCACCTTTCCAAAAATGGTACTTTCCTATGCATACCACCAACTGTTACTTGGGAGAAGCATGGACCATGAAACACCTACCGGATTATCCAAGTACACTCGGCATCTTGCGGAGAAGAAGATTTCTGCTCGCTACTCCAAGTGCAATTAAAATTACAAGATTTTGATCAGTAGTAGTGTAGCTTGGTAATTCTTTCTTTCATTAAGGCCTTTAATGCTAACTGAAGTGTAATCCATTTGTTTCTGACGTGAATAAGTAAATACCCAAATAATCAGATCGGTTCTTATACTCACCTTATGGTCTTAATGCAACTGAACATTACCTTCCCAATTTCCTTCAGACTCCAAACCCACCACCTCATTCTTCTTACATTTTACTAACTGACCCTAACTTACAACTACATCTCCTTTGAGGGGAAGGTATAAAACAAATCTGTGGCACAGCCATGGCCACCAGCATCCCTACACCACTTCCAGTCCCAACCCGCTACCACAGGGACCGTATCCCTGCAGGAGACCCAGGTGCAAGAACTGCCCAATCCACCTACTGAGCACGTCCTGTTCCAATCCTGTCACAGGCTTATCCTATCCCATAAGATGCCAGGCAACTGGTGAAACCAGCTATGTCATGTACCAGCTCTGTTAGAATCATTGCACAGCTTTCTCTATTGGTATGACTATCAATCAGCAGTCCACCATGATGAATGGTACTGGCACCATGAGCAAAGTAGACCACCATGTTGGACTACATGCAGCTGACCGTAATGTGCTTGATTTTAATGGCTGCTTCACTACCTGAGCCATATGGATCCTCCCCTCCACATCTAGCATTTCTGAACTATGCAGATGTTATCCTTATAACACCAGTCCTGGAATTATCCTGGCCTCAACTTACAGTAACCTGCTGTCCCCACACCATCCACCCAACATCTTCCACCCACTCAGCCCTATACCTCCTCCCTATTTTTTTCTCCTCACCTTCTTTGTTTGCCGCCCTCTGCCAATGCACCCATCCATCTTTCTCCTTCTCCACTAGTCTCCTTTTTCGTTCGCCTATTTTCCCTCCCTCCCCACGTTCCTGCCCACAGCCCCCTGCCTCTGCATCTGTTGGCAGTCGAGTCCCTGCATGCTTCATTAGACAGCAATCTTCTCTCCACCCACTGGCACCCTGCTTTCCCTTCCCCTTTCCCACCCCCTTCTACTCTGTGTGACAGCTGCAGTCCAGTCCAAGTTGCCAAAGATGGCAGTCATGTGTGCATGAGATGTGCTGGTCTGTATGAATGTATGTGTGCTTTTTCCTGAAGAAGGCTTGGCCAAAAGATAATATGTAAATGTCTTTTTGTTGTATCTGTCTGCAGTTGAATGTGTCATCTTTATGGTGAGTAGCAGTCTGTCTTTCCCTTATATTGTTGATATTCCAACTTGGAGTTTTCACTTCGATTTGTGATTGATGGCTTTAGCAAAACATGCTATATGGGAAGAAAATGTGGTGTATACTTTACAAGAGCAAATGTTGATTGATAAATATTTGGAAACACTGATAAGAAATCTGAAAGAAGTGCAACAAGTGGAAATCACTCATTTCTTAGGCCTAAAATGAACTGGCTTGTGAAACAAAATGACAAAAATTTCAAGCTCAAAATAACAAATATGAGATATTATTCCATAGACAGTGAAAAACTATATAGAAATATTATTTGAATCAGCAGCAATACAGACATTGTTGAATGGGGAAAAGTGGTTGATATTAGGGATAATCAGATCACCAGTAAGGTAAATGATTTTCTAAAGGAAACAGAAGGGCTGTTAGAGAAGTCTACCAGGGAATTCCCATACATAATAGTAGCAGGAAAACTAAATAAAAAGAGAATGAGAGACAACTGCTATACAAGGTGATTCAATGATCTAATCAACCATTATTATCTTAATGTAGTAGTACATAGTCCCACAAGGTGTAGTAAAAGTTTAGAGACATTAACAGGTTACATAATAAATAAAATACCACATTACAGGCAAAAAGTACTGCATTTGTTAAATACAGCCTTCACAGATCGCTGTAGGATATTATGTAGCATATCGGACAAAGATAGCAAGGTCAGAAAACATCTTTAAAGTATTGTAACAAAAGAAGTTAGAAAACCTCAGTAGACTACAAAGATTACTGCACTCTGAAATTGGAGTGTGAGACGAAGCAAGCTGGGATATTTTTCCTTCCCCTCTTGTTTTGCCATCTGCCTCCTTAAATTCATTTTTTCCATTTAACTAATTACCATTAACATACCTGAGTATAATCTGCATTTTCATAAAAGAGAAAGGTTGACCCTCAGGTAAAGAATATAACACCAGATCTAATTTTGTGCTTAGTTTTATGTATGTAATTGATTTTCTAATTTAGTTTGACTATTCCTAGTTAATATCTTTTGTTATAGGGTGAAATCAGCAATCGTTTCATAATTTAAATTCTATAGTTGACTTATAAATGAATATAAATTCCGTACTAATTATAAACATTTGGAGGAACAACTGATAGTAATCTTAAAGTATCTATTTTGCTCTTTTCGGAAACATTTTAGCAGAGCTCGCCCTTAATTAATTCCAAAGCAATTACCAATTTTGTCAAAAGTATTGTTTGCTTAACTATATCCATTAATTTCATCATTTAAACAAATAATTTGGCCTAACCCTTGTAGTAGAAGAAACTGTTAAAAAGACGGAATTTTTCGATGTATTCAGTTAATTTAATGAGTTAAGTTTTAATTATAATTTCTGCAAATTAAACATCAAACAATGTGTAGTTTCAGTACCTATTATTGTGATGATACATATAGGCCCAATTTTTGGGCTTGAGACAGTCAGTCCATGTCTGAATTTCAGACGAGAAACTTGTAATGGTTAGATCAATAACAGTGTATCAACTTAACTGTGAAATGTGTAACACAATTAGGTCGTATGTTAAAACAATGACTGTGTCTATTCCATACATACCTTTTTATTCTTCAAGAACTGTGAACTGTGTGGTTAGGCTTTTACTGCTCCTAGATGTTCAACAGTAAACTGTTGTAGCAGTATGTGGATGTTTCCCTGTAACCTATTAATGAGGCTTATCGAAAGTTAAACAATGGTTAACTGACCATATAACTGTGTAATACTGGGGGGTTGTGAACAATGAAAGTAAAGAACTGTGAAACGCAACTGTGCAGCTGTCGGCTACATCATTCACTGTAGTCAGTGTTGAACTTCTGTAGTGTTTTGAGAAATTTTGTGTAAATTCTAGAACTACTCAGCCTTCTACCGTCTCGAACAAATGATATTTTTGAAGTGAGTAGGGGATGATAGAATCCTACCTACTGTGCGTCACATGTTTGTGTGTGCAGGTTTGAAATTCAGTCGCGAGAAGAATGTAGACGCGGCGGTCAAACGGCAACGAGAAGTACTTGTTGGGTGATCCATGGAAGTTTTAGTGAAAGTGCATGGAAGAGCCCTGGAGCTTCTATGTTATTCTGTGCTAGTTGTGTCAGTGACCACTGTTATAATAATGAGAGCAGTTGAGAAGGTATTCTTGAGAAAAACTCTTGTCTTAGCCTTGTTGAAGGGAAGACATGCATTATGGTTCATGTTGAGACTGGACTTGGCGTTTAAGCCAACTTTCTCTTATATGTAAATTAGTTTGTTTCTAACGTTTGGAGACACGAGAGATTTACTAAACAGTTTATATTTATATGAAGAGAGAGATTTGTAATATGTCTGAAGTTCAAATATACGTCATTAGCTGAAGCAAATGAAATTGGTATGTCTACTTACTTTTATAAGCAGAGAGAGTTTTAAGAGATTCCTGTACCTAGCAGCATACTTCGGAGAAGAAAGTGAAAGAGAGTTTGCAGCAGCAGGCTAACCAGTAAGGAAAGTCGGCTGAGCATGTCAAGTAAGTCATCTCGTAAAAGAAGTGGAAGTTAGTATATTTACTTTGCACTTCAATTGTCGTCTAAAGCGGTTAGACTCCCCCCTCCCATTTTTCAGTGAGTATCACAACGCAGTACGTCGACAACAAAGGAATAAAGCCAGCGAATACCACAAGTGGCATATACTTAACAGGAAATGTAAATACAGGATGGGAATCATTTTGCAAAACATTAGCTTACTCCACAAGTCTCGCAATGTCCAGTAATATGTAGATGTACGAATGAAAAGCACAATGAAATTTGGTCATAACAGATGCAATAAGGAAGAACGAAAAACTGTGTGAACATTTTCAGACAAAACCAACACAAACAACCTGTTATACCTACAGGGACAAGGAGAGACTACAGGGGAAAAAAAAGAAACCGAGTTCGTTTACTACAAAAACAAAATTACAGCTTTTTCTAATCTCACAATGATTATATGGTCTAACTTACAGAAAGGGAAGATGTAGACATGAAAAACAGTGGGGCATAACTGGCAATAAGATTGGCAAGAAAGTCATGGACACTAAACCTCTTTATTCTTCATGTCTACATGTTTGAGCCCTCTGGCACTATAGAGCTCTGAATTGTAGCATGTAACATGGTGGGATGCAATGTAAGTATGTCAGTGTGTGAGAAACAGCATGCTGTAATCACATTTTGAATTTCAAGAGCCTGTCCATACATGGAGCACCCTCTCCTTCAGCATGACAATACCAGACCATACCGGTGCTGCAACAATTTGATGCCTTGGGTTCACTGTCATCGATCATCCTCCATACAGTCCTGACCAATTTTCATCTGTGTCCAAAACTTAAGGGACACTTTCAAGGACTGCACTTTGATAGTGATGAAGCGATGGAAGCAGAGGTGAGGTTGTGCCACCGTCAACAAAGTCAAACATTGTACAGTGATGGTATCAACAAACTGATCTAATACATAGTTTAAAAACAAAAAATACTGATGAGCACTAGATAGCCCATCTAATAGATTAATGAAATGTCCCCTGCAGCAATTAGTAAAGCATCTGGCTTTTTTAATAAATTTAGCTATGGAAGATGGAACATTTCCCATTTTTTAATTTTATTTATTTATTTATTGTTCCGTGGGACCAAATTAAGGAGAAGTCTCCATGGTCATGGAACGAGTCAATACATGAAATTATAACACGATATTAGAAACAGATAAAATGAAATATAAAAAAAACATATTCAGGTGACAAGTCGTAAGTTTAAATGAAGACAATCAACAATGCAACACTGGAATTTGCTTAATTTTTTAGCTCTTCCAGGAGCTCCTCGACAGAATAGGAGTGAGCCATGAGGAAACTCTTCAGTTTAGACTTAAAAGAGTTTGGGCTACTGCTAAGATTTTTGAGTTCTTGTGGTAGCTTATTGAAAATGGATGCAGCAGAATACTGCACTCCTTTCTGCACAAGAGTCAAGGAAGTGCATTCTACATGCAGATTTGATTTCTGCCTAGTATTAACTGAGTGAAAGCTGCTAACTCTTGGGAATAGGCTAATATTGCTAACAACAAACGACATTAAAGAAAATACATACTGTGAGGGCAATGTCAGAATTCCCAGATTTTTGAATAGGGGTCGACAAGTGGTTCTCGAACTTACACCACATATAGCTCGAACAGCCCGTTTTTGAGCCAAAAATACCCTTTTTGAATCAGAAGAATTACCCCAAAAAATAATACCATATGACATAAGCATATGAAAATATGCGAAGTAGACTACTTTTCGTGTTGAAGTGTCACTTATTTCAGATACTATTCTAATGGTAAATAAAGCAGCATTTAGCTTCTGAACAAGATCCTGGACATGGGCTTTCCACAACAGCTTACAATCTATCTGAACGCCTAGGAATTTGAACTGTTCCGTCTCGCTTATAATATGCCCATTCTGTCTGATCAAAATATCGGTTCTTGTTGAATTGTGAGTTAGAAACTGTAAAAACTGAGTCTTACTGTGATTTAGCATCAAATTATTTTCCACAAGCCACGAACTTATTTCATGAACTACATTATTTGTTACTGTTTCAATATTACACACAAGATCCTTCACTATCAAGCTGGTGTCATCAGCAAACAGAAATATTTTTGAATCACCTGTAACACTAGAAGGCATATCATTTATATAAATAAGAAACAGCAGTGGCCCCAGCACCGACCCTTGGGGAACGCCCCACTTAACAGTGCCCCATTGGGACTGAACATCACTACCACTCTCAATATTGCGGAGAATTACCCTCTGCTTTCTGTTCTTAAAGTAAGAGGCGAACCAAATGTAAGATACTCCCCTTACTCCATAATGGTCCAACTTCTGCAGTAATATTTTGTGGTCAACACAGTCAAAAGCTATTGTTTATTAAGTAGTAAAGAGATTCCCATATACAAAGTAGGCTGCAAGGAAGATGTAGTAAACCACAGACTAATAACTATTACAACTGTATATCTAAAATAAAATGCAATTCAAGCCAGTACAGTAAATACTGTAGGAAAATGCAATATTTTCAATGATGCACAGCATGGTTTAAGAAATGCTAGATCTAAGATAACAGCAGTGGCCGAGTTTTTAACATTTGCTACTAAGGCACTAGATGAACAGAAGAAAGTCTGTGGAATGTTTTGTGATCTTTTAAGAGACTCTGTGTATGCCATAACACATCATTAGAAAAGCTTCAGTGCTACAGTATAAGAGGGAAAGCAGCCGATTTCATACAATCATCCATGTAAAATAAACAATATACAAGAAGTTACAAATGTCTATTCAAATTCTGAATTTGTTAAATGCCTCAAGGATCAACATGTGGCCCACTACTTTTCATATTATAGGTATATGACATGTCCAAATTAGTAGGTGAAAATGGTGTCATGTATGCAGCTATTATAAATGTCAACAAAACTACATATACGCAAATACATGCAAAGAAAACACAACTTTAACAATATTACTGTCAAGCTAAGATATTTGGGTGTAAAAGAGACAGAAAGTTATTAATTCCTGGGTGTGATGGTGAAAAGATTCTTGACACAGGGAAACATATTAAGTATCTGTTATAAAATGAGTACACTCATATGTCTGATGAGAAAAACATTGAGAATAATAAACACACAAAAACTACTAACAAAATACTATATGTTAGTCCACTCACAACTATCATATACACTCCTGGAAATTGAAATAAGAACACCGTGAATTCATTGTCCCAGGAAGGGGAAACTTTATTGACACATTCCTGGGGTCAGATACATCACATGATCACACTGACAGAACCACAGGCACATAGACACAGGCAACAGAGCATGCACAATGTCGGCACTAGTACAGTGTATATCCACCTTTCGCAGCAATGCAGGCTGCTATTCTCCCATGGAGACGATCGTAGAGATGCTGGATGTAGTCCTGTGGAACGGCTTGCCATGCCAGTTCCACCTGGCGCCTCAGTTGGACCAGCGTTCGTGCTGGATGTGCAGACCGCGTGAGACGACGCTTCCTCCAGTCCCAAACATGCTCAATGGGGGACAGATCCGGAGATCTTGCTGGCCAGGGTAGTTGACTTACACCTTCTAGAGCACGTTGGGTGGCATGGGATACATGCGGACGTGCATTGTCCTGTTGGAACAGCAAGTTCCCTTGCCGGTCTAGGAATGGTAGAACGATGGGTTCGATGACGGTTTGGATGTACCGTGCACTATTCAGTGTCCCCTCGACGATAACCAGTGGTGTACGGCCAGTGTAGGAGATCGCTCCCCACACCATGATGCCGGGTGTTGGCCCTGTGTGCCTCAGTCGTATGCAGTCCTGATTGTGGCGCTCACCTGCACGGCGCCAAACACGCATACGACCATCATTGGCACCAAGGCAGAAGCGACTCTCATCGCTGAAGACGACACGTATCCATTCGTCCCTCCATTCACGCCTGTCGCGACACCACTGGAGGCAGGCTGCACGATGTTGGGGCGTGAGCGGAAGACGGCCTAACGGTGTGCGGGACCGTAGCCCAGCTTCATGGAGACGGTTGCGAATGGTTCTCGCCGATACCCCAGGAGCAACAGTGTCCCTAATTTGCTGGGAAGTGGCGGTGCGGTCCCCTATGGCACTGCGTAGGATCCTACGGTCTTGGCGTGCATCCGTGCGTCGCTGCGGTCCGGTCCCAGGTCGACGGGCACGTGCACCATCCGCCGACCACTGGCGACAACATCGATGTACTGTGGAGACCTCACGCCCCACGTGTTGAGCAATTCGGCGGTACGTCCACCCGGCCTCCCGCATGCCCACTATACGCCCTCGCTCAAAGTCCGTCAACTGCACATACGGTTCACGTCCACGCTGTCGCGGCATGCTACCAGTGTTACAGACTGCGATGGAGCTCCGTATGCCACGGCAAACTGGCTGACACTGACGGCGGCGGTGCACAAGTGCTGCGCAGCTAGCGCCATTCGACGGCCAACACCGCGGTTCCTGGTGTGTCCGCTGTGCCGTGCGTGTGATCATTGCTTGTACAGCCCTCTCGCAGTGTCCGGAGCAAGTATGGTGGGTCTGACACACCGGTGTCAATGTGTTCTTTTTTCCATTTCCAGGAGTGTAGTATCCTGGTCTGAGGAATGATACAAATGTATGCATACAACAATTACTAAAGCAACAAAAGAAAGCTGTAAGAAACATAGCAATACTATCTCAAAGCGATTCCTGCAGAAATAAATATAGGGAACTAAACATATTAACAACATAATCACTTGAAATATAAGACACAATTATTTGTGGAAAAACTAACTGTACAGTATGTTTTAACAGGTATATCCACAGTTACAACACAACAAATAAAAGTGATTACTACGTAGAAGGCAATTGTCTCAAATTAACTGACAAAGAGCCTGGAAATTCAGGGTGCTTTCTACACAACAGTTTGTCCATACAATGTTAAAGAATATCTTGTAGCTATATATTAAAGTAGCACATTCATATGTTACTGCACAAATACGTGCATTTTTTTCAGACAGCACCAATTGCCTTTAATATGGGATACGAATATCTGTATAATATACAGTGGCAGACATAGTAGACAAATGTGCTCTACAAAGCTTGATAAATATAGAGGAAATCGGAGGGTACCACGGGAAAAGATGACATCTTAAAGTCAGTGAGTAGTTCGAGAGAATGTGTCAACATAATAAAATTGGATACGAGCATGGGAAACACTAAAAATCAAGACAACACAATCTCGGAAAGTGAGGTTACCAGCCTCCAGACAGAGGGAGAGGGTTGCAGCGTTATGGGACACGTGGCACCTTGATACAAGAAACTGAGAGCAGCAGTCATCACATATTGGCAACTAGTGAGACAACCTGTAAGTATGACAACTAACTTCTTGACCATGACACAATATTACAGGCAAAAGTTATGCAAAACATTAGCCTCATGATGGAGGATTTCACCAACAGTGTAAATATTTTGATAAAGGAAGAAATTGAAAGTAGAAGACAAAAGACGCAAAACCACAGCAAAGAACCAACACCACAGAAGGAAACAGAAAATGTGTTTCACATGAATGAAGATGAAACACCTACGAGATGAGATATGACACAAGATCAAGAAACAGAAACAAGTGTAAACAAAGAACACTGGACTAATGTTAACTGTAGAAGACGGAGGAGACCAGCTGAGCAGCATGAGATACTGTCTGGTGCTGGATCCTGGGATACAAATTGATAAGCTGCAGACATGATGGCCTGGCTCTATGTAGGACAGCCAAAACCTGAGACAATGCCGTATCCAATAAAACAATTTTTCAATAGGAAAGGAAATAAAAAAAATGTGAAGAACAATACTACAAAATATTTTTAAGTACACGTTCCCTTTCACAACTTAGAGCTGGCGAATAAAGCTGAGTTCTGGACAGCATGAATCACTGTCAGATGCTTTCACTTGCCCATTATATATATATTTTAAATAAAGAGAACAGAGGTGTCTCTCTTCCCTAAGACATTACCCACAAAAATGCAAAGTAGTAGAAGCAGTTGGAACCTTAAAGATACTTCTATGGAATATAGAAGGTCTAAAATGTGCAATGAACATGGCTCCAAGAGACTTTCTACATGGATATGACATAGCAATCCTAACAGAAATGGTTTTAACCAAAAACTGGGCTAAACCTGGAATTGTACTGCACTTATCTCCAAGCAAAATAAGGTGACAAAGGAATAACTGTACTCATAAAACTGGAATTAACACCAATAACTACAACTATCAAACAGGGACATACACTCCTAACACAAATGAAGCACATTATAATAATCAAACAAAACAGCCACTGACATAGTAGATAAAATAGGCCAGCTGCTAACTTAGAGTACACATGAAAAACTACTAATTATTGCCGGAGACTTAAACTACAGTGGATATACAAAACTGGAAATGAAAAATAATAGTGGGAAAATTGCAGGAAATAGGCTTACCACATTAAACACCCCAACAAATATGTATATTACCACAACAGTAAAAGCACAGAAGATACTGCATTCAAAAGAGGACCAACCAGGGGCATATAACACCTCTCCGGACTGCAAACCACACCACTTTGGAAACGTATTCCTCTGGCAATAAAATACTCATGGAGAAGGCGAAAAACCCATGACAGAGGAGGAACAAGTACTTTAAAGAACAATAGACATCAGGAAAGTGGAAGTAAAATCAGACAATATAAAACAAACTGAAATAATAATAGAAAATTCATGACTAGAGGATGCAACAGAAGCAAAAGGAGAACTGACATGCCACCAATCCCAGGTACAAAAGAAGAGTGAAAAAATGATTCGACATAGAGTGTTACAGGTTACAAAACGATGTACTAGGAAGCCTTCACAACTAAAATGGTGTGCAGAGAACCGCACACTCCTCAGGACTCATGCCAAAAAATGATATATCTATAAGAAAACTCTAAAAGAAAAGAAGAGAACATTCTGGGAAAGAGAGGGGCAGAAATTAGTGGAGGAGACCACAAGAGACCCATATATTGCACTATGCCTCAGAAACTGAGTTGAAACAAATGACATTGATATGAAAGACTGGGAGGCACACTTCAAAAACATACTGAATAAGGAAGGACTGAAAGACAGACCAGGTGACAGACAGGAGGCAGCAGTGCCACAAGCAGCTATGGAATGAGTCCCGTTGGCCACAGAAGGGGTCAACAGATGCCATTAACAGCACCAAGAACAAAACAGCTGCAGGTACTGAAAGATGATACAGCAAATATTTAAAAGACACTGACCAAATACTAATGTCATCGTGGACAAAACTCCACAGCAAGTGCATAGAAACAGCTTCCATTCCAGAACTGTGGAGACAATCAATAATAAAAGTGCTATACAAAGGGAAAGGAGACCCCAGTTACCATAGCAAATACAGAATCATAGCATTAGAAAATTTATCTTTCAAATGTTCATTAAAATAATAACAGGAAGAATAAAGCAAATAATCAACAAACTTCTCCACGAAAGCCAAATGACACTCAGGAAAGGAAGATCAACTCTGACTGCAACGGAACTCCTGCTAAAGATCATATGAGGAACCCTTGACGACAAAGAAAAGTTTCATGTAGTATTTATAGACTTCACATAGGACTTTGACATTGTAAACAGAAAGCTAATGAAAAAAAAAAAAACACCAAACCTATAAGACACGAATCATAAGCACAGCACTGTGATAGAATAAAATGAGTATCTCAGGCAACCTGTCCCTATCAGCTTCGATACTCCAATCAAAAGGAGTACTTCTAGGAGAGACCCACTGAGTCCTCTGTTATTTATCCTTGTAAGAATAACCCAAAGAGAGTGCATAATCTCGTGCATATGCAGACAATATTGTAACAGGCTCAAAGGACACTGAAAAGCTATAAGCAGCAATAGACAATATGGAAGATTGGTGTGTCAAACACAGCTTTGAAATAAATGTGGCAAATACAGAAATAATAATGCTCAGAAGTGGAGGAGGAGCACTTGTATCAGCTGAGATCATCTTACTGGAGAGAAAACTGAAAATCGTACCAGATTTCGAGTACCAAGGAATCAAGATATACAAACAAGTGCAAAATGTTTCACAAAACATGTAACAGAGAAAGCAATAATGGCTATTCATGAAATAGAACACATTAGATTGAAACATACCAATATATATGATTGTTAGGATAAGCATGACATGAAGTGTTGACCTCAGCTATTAGGCTGCCGCCACATTTACAGGCTTATATACATTTTGTAAAGACCTTATTGCAATTATCTGGTCATTTAGAATTCAATTTATTATAGTGATTCATATTCTGTCATTAATTTCATTCTAATTTTAGCAAGCATACATTTATTCCTGCACTGGTTCAACTGTTACTAATTGATACTTTAACATAAAACATAAACAATCCTCATTTTGTAATTGCAGGATAGTTTTTGTAAGGACTGAAACAAGCATTCCATTTGTATGTGTGTAATAAACTCACAGAAATGTTAGGAACATTTTCCAACTAATAATCTTCATTATATAAGCAACTTTGTAAAACAACAATTTTAGTGAACATATTTTACAAATTTCAAAACTAAAAGCCATGTAAAACTTTATGTTGCAATGTGGGAGGAATGAATTGATGCATAACTGAATGACACCGTCTGCAAACACTAGCAAGATTTTTGAATGTAATCCATAAATTTTCTTTTTCTAATAATGGATGACATAGGCAGTAATGGTTACAAATATATATAAGCCATATGGGTGTCAGTTTTCCGACAGTTTTGTTACAGTATTATGGAATAAACATGCAATTTTGAAAGATGACATCGTGTCTGCCTGAATTTTTTGAAATTTCTCTGAGCACTACCAAATCTATAGCTACACTCTCAAGAACTCAGCAAGTTGCGGCAAATTTTGGTGGAGCAGATAACTTGCAAATTTTTTTACAGCTACTGCAGCATCGGAGATCACTGAGAAGTGAAGGTGAGTACTTACTAATTAACTGTTACACCCTGGTATATTTCAAGATTCCTCAGCCTAGAAGTAACAACGGCACTATTGAGAGCCAAAATCTCCCCTATACTGATGTACAGCATAGAAATCACCAGACCAAACCTCACAATGAAAACATAACAACACAAGTAAGAGTAAAGGCATTCCATAAAAAGAAAGCAATTGGCATGTCCAAAACAACATGATCCTCTCTTGTATACTGCTGGTGAGGGAATCCTTCTTCACTGAAGACTTATGGGCAAACCTGATGCTACCCAACGCCAGGATTATGGAAAATCTACTAAAAACATTGACGGGAAATTCAAATGACGTACCTCCAGAATTTTACAAATGGCTCTGAGCACTATGGGACTTAACTGCTGAGGTCATCAGTCCCCTAGAAGGTAGAACTACTTAAACCTAACTAACCTAAGGACATTCACACACATCCAAGCCCGAGGCAGGATTCGAACCTGCGACCGTAGCGGTCACGCGGTTCCAGACTGAAGCGCCTAGAACCGCATGGCCACACCGGCCGGCAGAGAATTTTACAGAAAGGCTGTCCATGGTTTCCACCATCTTATTTGCAACAATGTGTCATATCATGAACCAAAAGCAATGTGTTAATGTAAACTGTGTCACTGAATATGCGAGCATTACCACATAGAACTCTGTACCAAAAGGACACAGTCAATAAGTGACTATGCAAACCACTATATATAATATTTCTTATAACTGGACTTTCAATTTGTAGGCTGCAATAAACTTTAATAATAAGTACATCTGTATGTATTCATTGTTTTTGAGTATTTACTTTAAGATAAATAAGTGTGCATCCTATTGATTTAAATGTTTGAAACTCCTTGTAAAATGCTAACAAAAACTATGTCTATTAATGCTTTTTATCAACCATTCATTTTATATGTAAAAACTCTGTAACTTTTAAATTCATAAATGTATAATTTCAACAGATTAATTCTGACAGATTTATATAGTTCAATTACATTTGTTAATTTCATATAAGTTTTACTTTCTTTATTTTCCTCACCTGGAAAATATTTTTATTCTGAAAGGTAGAGGAAGAGCCAGTGTTTCATCTTATTCAAGTGTTACTTCAATCCACAATTCTGTTTTTTTCCTAGTCTTTTATACTAGCTGTACATCAGATGCTTACAAAAAGGGCCAGAGATATGGTGTTAGGTGAAATTGTATTAATTTGGTTCCTATCATTAGGGTTGCACAATGCATTACCAACCTTAATGTGTCTTTTGACACATTGTGAGATTTCATTTTGATTCCCATCTTCATGTACTTGTTACTCATTCTTGCTGATAACAAACCTACAACGTCAAATGCTCTATTGAGGAGGGCAGCTTTGGGGGAAAAAAAAAAAAAAAAAAAAAAAAAAAAAGTAAAAGCATGGTTGTATGATGTATTGTATAATGCAATCTTTATTTTCCAGTAAAATGCAATGAAACTGAGTCAGAATGTGAGTAAGTCAGCAATAATATTAAGGCTAAAAATAGGGTAAAATGGAATAAACATAAAAACAGATGAGGAAAGAGAGGGAGGTATTTGATCCATAGCAAATATTTAAAATACAGAGAGAGCTTGTATTGCCATCCTTTTAAGTACATTCATACAACTGTGCACAATAACATCATCATCACAGCAATAAAAAGTTTGGAAGTATAGTATTTCAAAATGCACTGTCTCTTGGAAATACTGTTTCATTTAAATCTGGTGCCTGGTACAGCATACATGGTAATGATTCAGATACTGCTTTAATAAAATATATTTTAGTTCATTAGTTACATTATATTGGTTTGGTTATGACAAATTTCTCAATTACTCTCCAAAAACTCTCAACTCATGCTGTTACACACAGTTATGGCTTTCACATTTTTCTATCTGATACAGACTTCTTCCTCATACCTCCTCTTGTTTTTACAAATTAAATGAGACCTTCTGTGCCTATCAACATGAAATATATGTAGTGCACAAATAATTCAAAGCAAATGCTGTACTCTGATGTCACAATCAATTTTATATTTAGCTTCATGTTTTTATGAACTGATTTCAAGGGTTCTCTTTTCCCACATAGCAGCACAGAATATCATAACCTCATGCAGGGCACTAGTACTAATAAAGGTAACATGCAGCTCTGCTAGCTTTATACTGCTTTTCACACCATTATTGCCAAAGGCAGTGTCATTTGTAATTAAGACTCTCATACACAATTTACAGAATACTGTACAGAGATTGATACAATTTTACACAGTTATCAACAAAATAGCAGTGCTGATTCAGCCTCAGTAAATCACATATTACTAGAAACAAGCCACGAAAATTAAAATTTTTTATGTCAAATGAATATTGCAGTACGAGAAGGTGACTGTATTACGACTATCAAAGTATGAACTGATGCAACATTCAGAACGGAGATAAACTATTTTTGTTCCATCAGCTGCTGTTTGACGGTACAACTGGTAAATGAAATGAAAGGTAAAATGGTAGGAAAGAAAGGAAGAAGGTATCCAACTCCAAAATATTCCACCAGATGGAAAAGTAGCAGCAATCATTATATATGTTTGTGCTAGATAACAGCTTATGACCCGACTGAATATACACGTATGAAATGCTATGCCATACCGTAATAATTACATATCAATTCTGTATCAATCAACATCTCATATTAAATGACAGCAATTTTTAATGTAAATATAATTTTTCTTAAATCTTATAAAAAATCTTAAATATTTAGATTGCATGTTCTTTTAAAATATTCCTGTTAGCTTTTTATTACAAATTCAATTATTTTATGGGTGGATGCCTTCTTTATTTTGTTTTCTGTCTTTTTCCTGTATGGTATCCACCTTCTTACACATAACATTATTTTAAAAATTAGTCATTTCCTTTGATAGAATAAACGCTTTCACGGCCGGACGACTTTGCTGCTGGTAAACCTTTCGGGGTAGAAGGTCACGGCTCATAAAACTCTCCTGTTCCTAACATTTCATCCAGAACTGCGTTGGACATCTTCAGAGGCATTGCTCCTCCTTTGAGTCTTGTCTACAGTTGTCAAGCCTCGATGGAGTAGCAGTGCACTTGTGGACAAAACTTTAGGGACAGAAAGGTTTCATGGACCATGACCTTAAATGCTGAAAGGTTTAACAGCAGCAAAGTTATTTCCTTTACTGTTGCCAGTTTTGAAGAACTTTTTTTCACATATCCCTGCAGACTGCACTCAGAGCTTAAGCTGGTTTAACATACTGATGGAAAAAAGAACATGGTAGCTATTTACTTTTGAACCATCCAATACATTTTATGAATTGAACAGACAAGGATGAGACAATGGCCATGTTTGCAGAAGCAAGTTGGTGGGGCTTAGTGCGCAGACAAATACTCAAATTGGCATACTCCTTTACGTCTAAGATTGCTTGCTTTGAACTGTCTTCATTTATTTATATATATTTAATAAAAACCTTTCAGTTTAAAATAAGTTTATCTTTACTTCCATTAACATAAAAAATGAAAGAACCAGCAAGAACTCTATGCTGTTACAGACTTGTTACACTATTTAAGTCAGAACTGGATGCATCAGTCTCTTATTGACCACAAAATCCTCAGAGGAGCTCTCCTATGTATTCTCCTCCTCCTATTTTGATACATGAGATTCTATCCCTAGAAATAATGTGTGTGTGTACGGGGAAGGGAGGAGCAAATATCCTGTCTTAGATTTTCTATTTGCTGCATCTTGATGGTGATTGCATTTTTGTTGTTGTTGATGATGATAACTAGCAAGAGATCAGAATTAAGAGTTCAACATATCTGCATGTTTATGTTAATACCATAGTGACTTCTGTGTTCTTCAGCAACACACGTATTAACAGCTGCCCTATCACAAAGGCCCAATGCAAAGACTACAACAAGACTATGGGACGCATATTTAGAAGATATCGCAATTGGCAAACTGGCTTAAATAGTACACACAAATACATACAACCAACTGTATTCACACAAATGAGGTCTCAAAACATTTATGAATTTTCTTATGTTAGTATTATTCATGTATTTGTATTCAAAGAAAACTATAACACGTCATGTGCCTAATAAGTTGTTGATAAACATTAACAGTGACAAAAATAAATAGGAATTATCTTTTTTTTACAAATACTCAATACTTTGAAAAGACAAATACATATGAGTTTTCAATCAGTCTTTTTGAGTGAGCTAATGCCCCCTTCTTTCATGTATGTTCTTGTATTGTTACACATGAAATTCAGTCACAGAGAATGATTACAACACAATGACATCTCCACTCATAATATATATATATATATTTTTAAAAAGTCTGTAAATGAAACTGTTGTGCTACACATTCATAGTAAAAAAAATTATATAAAGTGCTCACTGAGAATCTATCTTAATGATACCTCAGCATAGTTACAAATGTGAATCTGCCATTTAAACAAATTCCTGATGGGGCAGTTCAAAGCAAAAACCATCTACAAGAGAAGAAGAAGAAGAGGGAGAAGAAAAAGAAACTGAAACATGATAAAGGCTTTGTGAACACTGCCAATGGTGAAGTATAGTTGTCGTTACATTATAAGCCTTAGTTTTTAAATTTTATTTCCCAAATTTTCTTCTGGTAAGCAATGGTATATGTTTTAAAATATTGTTTTCTGATAACCATTTCTCATGCCAGTGAAAAGTCATTTATAGCATGCAATGCTATAGCTGTAAGTATCAATATTTGTAACTGCTCAGCAACGTATCAAGTTATCTATTATAATCAAAAGATTCTGATTGTAAGTAATTTCATGCAGATCAGTACCATTATATTAAAGAAAAAGAAAGCAAGAAAAAGGAAAAAAGATGAGATGAAATGTATGATACTGTACAAATTTAAATTTTGAAATCATATAATGTCTGAAGCAGATGCAAATGTGCAATTAATAGAGATTGCATTGTCCTGGCAATTAATTGCTTCTACGACTGCTGTCATATTTAAGCTTCTACTCCCACTGCAGTTCAAATTAAGATGCCAAACTGTCTGTCATAGACTTCACCTGATTGTATCAAAAGGAAAATTCACTGGAAGAAACTATAAAATCACAAGGAGGTAGAATAGCTGGCCATTATTTAACTTCAGGAGGTGAAACAACTAGAACTACCGATAAAAATACTTAACAGTAATCTCAGTTTTTCTAACTACTTCATGGAGGAATGAGATATTTGTGGTATGGGAAAGTAGGAAAGGGCAGGGATGTCACTCAGATCCCAGGATGAGAGGCCAAGGAGAGACACAATGGAAGGTCAGATACAGGTAAGCACTGAGATTTCTTCAATTCGGAAATGACAGAAGGGACAGAGTGCACGGTACAGATGGATTCAAAGATGCTGAGAAAATTAAGTGGTGGTATGTTCTGTCTGCAAACTGTAGAGCCAGCAGATAGGTCTCCACTCTCTCTACCCAGTTACATAAAATAAAGCACCTACAGGCTGTTTCATAAGGTTATACCAATCTTCCACAGTCTGCTTTTGAACTGGTGGTGATGAAATGTGCACGCACACCCTGTGAGCGTATATTTTCCAGTAAAGGCATTAACAATATACTGAATTTAGTAACTAATACAAGAAAAGAATATACATAAGTCACAGCATGTTGTACTGCATTGTGACATAAGAAATTGGTTCTTAGTTATCCTGTACGGCAGTTGTTACAATCTTCCAGGTCACGCCCCTTCCCCCACAACAAGCATTGTTTGCTGTTCAGTTTACAGACAGACTATAAAGAATAATGTAATTATGCGATAGAAGAAAGGGGAAAGAAAAGGGGGACATTAGGAGGAGGGAGTGGGATGAGAAAAAATGAAAATAAACTTCTCAACCGCTCAATAGAAAGAGGGGGAAAAGAATCTTGTTACAAGTAGCTGAGTCTAGGATGGTGGAGGAATTATATGTTCCATGTGGTACAGAAGGCATTCAGGGTTGTTGAATCATCCTGTAGGGCAAGCTGATCAGATAAATACTAGGTGACTCAAGACAGATAGTTTTATTATGCCCAATAATGCATTTGGCGAGTTTGGTGGTGGTCATCCCCATTTAAAAAGCTGTACAGTGAATGTGTCTTTGGAAATCAAGCTTCATCTTTGCTTCCTCATCCTCACAACAGATGAGTCCCTCTCTCCCTAGAGTTTGAGTTACCTGCCCCCCCCCCCCCCCCACATCATCCTCACCCTCTCTTTTCCCCCTTCTTTGTAACCTCCTTCAAGCTTTCCTTTTCTCTCTCAGAAGAACAAAGGAACATACAAGTTACAAAAACGTGGATTATGCTTCACCCTTGTCCGATCAATCCCTCTTGCCTCCATGAAGAAGGCACTTGGAAGTTCTGAAAACAAGCATTATTATTTGCTACTCTAAGTGCTTTAAAAAGTGCTAATAACAGATCTTCCAACCCCTGAAAGTAATTTTCAATTTCCTATTAATTTCAAGTTTTCTTAATTGACTTTTCCCTTCAACACAAACCAACAATTGGTCTTCCAACCACAGATCAATCAATTAATTGCACCTGCAAGTCATCCGTACAGTGGAAATACATTCCAACAATTTTTCCCCTCTTACAAGCAATGTATTACTTTTATAAAACATTTCCCTCATTTCGGGCACAAATATAACAAAATAAACACTCACTATAGATTATTGCATATTTCATAAAATATTGTGCCTTGGCCTTTAGACAAGTACAGCTGTTAAATACAAAATGAAGGAAGGGAGAAATGTCTCCAAATTACCAAACACACAGCGTACAACAGTTACTTCTTGTCAATAAAAAATGCAATGTGTGTTAAAACTTTGGGATAGCCCAATCAAGTTATGTGTAATCTGGCAATGAGGGCAGCATTGTGCCATCTTGTTGTGGTTGTGAAGAAAGCATATCAGTTTATCTGTGCACTCTTGGCAAATAAAAACCAGAAGACTAGTTATAACTGTTCAGTATAGCCAAGTGTCTGGGAGCTACATGTTTACAGTAGAGTTACTAAGGTGACACATAATAAGGAACTGAGCCAGGTCACATTTTCTGTTCTGCTAACAATTTTAAAATCACTCTGCTACCTCTGGTGGCTGTTAGAGCAGTCACTTAGAATCAGTAATGTTAACTGTTCTAATTCACATTCATTGTATGGTTGTTTATCTTTACAGGATGACAGTGGGCAGGAAAGTGATAACATCGTTATAATCCTGCAACCTGATATCAGTATCTAATGTTAACTGGTAATGTGTGGCTATACTCAGTATAGAGTTACACAACTGTTGCTGCTACAGTCACATTGTGCACTTTGGTAACAGAGAATCAGTAACATGGCAACTATCCATGCTCATGTGTGGTAGACTGTCAGCCACTTTTCATTTTCATCCACGTTTATAACTTTTTACAAAGTGAATTACTTTCCTCTATACAGAAGGAACACAAAATATAAAACAAAGACACACTGGGTGTACTGCACTCTGAGTAATTTCAAAATGCACATCTGCTCTAAGAGGCACACATTTTGTTCAATTGAACTTTAAAAATGTAACTTTATGAAAGAGGAACAAATTATGGTCCCCAATGAATAAAACAACTAATGCTTTCAACTCAGGGATCGCCATTCCATAAATTAATACAAAAACAGATATGTATACTTATAGGAAAGAATTTTTATAGAAAAATCAAGAAAATCTCTCTCTCTCTCTCTCTCTCTCTCTCTCTCTCTCTCTCTCTCTCACACACACACACACACACACACACACACACACACACACACACACACACACACAACATAAAGTAATATTTTTAAATAGTTCTGTTAATTGTTTTACAATCATCTGATTGTTAGTACTATAAACATTCTTCAGTTTTTCCCGTTTAGGAAGCACTCTTTCTTTTATAAAAAACACATTTCACAGCGACACTGAATTATAAACAACGAATTACACTTCTCTGAATAAATAATTTTAAAAAAGTATTATTTTAAGGCTATCCTGAAAATTACTGTGAAAGCATAAACATGTTAACAATTCTACAGTTACGTACAAGGTAAATAAGGCAAACCAAAGGTGAATACTAGCAAGTGGATCTACAGCAACGTTGGCCATAAACAGACAAAGCACATTTATTAGTCCTCAACAAGAGAAGCACCGGGTCACGAAATGTGAGAGCCTTGACGGTGTATCATCACCAGATCCACCCAAGTGTAGGAAT
The DNA here is from genome assembly GCF_023864275.1 of Schistocerca cancellata. Taxonomy (NCBI): domain Eukaryota; kingdom Metazoa; phylum Arthropoda; class Insecta; order Orthoptera; family Acrididae; genus Schistocerca; species Schistocerca cancellata. The sequence continues at coordinate 283,719,943 of NC_064631.1, read as the reverse complement.
GCCTCCCGCCAGAGCTGCCCCCTATGTCAGCGTTTCCGTGGAGTATATATCTCCACCTTGCAGTTGGTGCTTCCCGTAACTAAAACGCCATTTAAATAGTCAAACTGAAACACAGATTCATTGTATTACACATAGAAGAATGGAAAAGACATCAATGTATTGCTGAAAGTGAAGCGTACATAAAATTATTTTATGCAATCGCTTGCTTTTTCAAGAGGCCAGATTTAAATTTACATAAAATAAACACTAGTTTAATGTACAAATACCTTCAACTTATACATATTCATAATGTAAATTTTGTGATGTGAAATGACAAAAGAATATTTAGCTACTTTGCTTCTGAACATGATGTAAGCAATGTGATTCATTCAGGCTTTCTTGGAGAAATTGATGATTTTACAAGTTTTTGGGTTTGTGGCAGAGTTCTCATTTTCTCTTTACATATTTTGACAGCTTCTCTAGTTGACTATGTCAGGTGCTGAGTGCAAATTTTGTTGCGTGCTCTTTGGACTCTAACCAAACTGTGAAAGATGCATGAATGCACGCCATCCTACCAATTGTTTTCGGTGGTGTTAACCAATAAAACAATCACCATAATTCAAATACAATGGAGAGGCTGTGCCAAAAAAAAAAAAAGTTTAAATGCAGAAAATGCTGTAAGACAGTCTTCATTAAAAGCACTTTTAATAGGCATTTATCTTTGGGCAAAGGTAGAGCACTGAGATGTCTCCATGATTTAAGTAAACGGGATGCCAGATCCAATGCTTTACTTAAGCTACAGCCTCTGCCATTGTTAATTAATTATCCACCACTTTAATCTCAATTGCCTTCTTCAATACACTGTCCCAGATATTAGTCACCTGCACCACAATGCTGGCATCTTTCTATTTAATTTTATGCACATACTTGAGGCTGTTTTTGGAGACAGCAGATTGAGCTGCAAACAATGTCAATTTGTATTGTAGGGCATGCTCAATGTGTTGTCCTGAATACCCATTCCTTTTCAACACTTCTCTCAGGTGACCAAGTTTTTCGGCAAGGCTCGCTTCATCTGATAAGTGTACGTGCTCTGTGGATCAGTATTCTAAGCAAGAAACTTCTCTGTGATGGGTTAATTACGGCTTGTGACTAACAAAAGGTTGATTTGGGTGGAATTCCTGTAGACAGGGACCAACATGCTCTTCTCTTAACCAAAACCTCAAGGAAAGGTTGCTGTCCCTCTAGATATTTCATCGCAATTTCACATATGGTTGGCTTTAATACATACAGCTGGCTTTAACAGTGGGGGAAACAATCTCCACAGCAGTGCACAGCATGTACCACTCACAGATAGGTTGGAGTAAAAAAAGTGAGCAACAAAATTTGCACTTCACACATGACAAAGATGACTAGGGAAGTTGTTGCAAGTACAGAGAAAATGACAACTCAGCTGCAAACCCAAAAACTTGTAAACCATGATCTAATCAGTGTAATCTTCATAAATGTTTGAATGGAAGACTAAACTCTAACTTTTAACTTTTAATAGAGAAACTGTAGCAAGGAATTTTGTTTCCATCTTTATGCTGATTGATGGCCAACTTTTAGTAGGACCTTATGCACTGCACAAGAGTCCACAAATGTAATCCAAAACTCACAATCCTAATACTTAAGTAATGACCTTAACAGGTTCCTTGTCAATATGATGCCAGGTACTCAAGTAAACTAACCAATTCAAACAATGGAAAGTCTAGGATGGAATAACAACAATATTATGAATATTATATTAACCAATTCAAGTTATTAGGCCGATAGACTGTATAGATTCTGATGTGGCTATTGGTAGTAAGCTTAAAAAATACAACTTTATTTGTAGATCTCTAAGAAGAATATTAAGAAAAAGAACTAGGAAAAATGTCGTAACTTTCAGTCTAAAGACTGGTTTGATGCAGCTTTCCATGCTAATTTACCCTGTGCAAGCTTCCTTATCTCTGCATCATCTGCTCCAACCCACATACATTTGAACATTTTAACTGCAGTCAAGCCTGACCTTTCTCAACAAGTCTGACCCTTCAGATTTCCCTCCATTACCAAACCGATTATTCCTTGATGGCACAGGTTGTGTCCAATCACTTAATCCTTTCTATTAGTCAAGATGTGTCGTAAATTTGGTTTTCCTCCAATTTTATTCAGTTCTTCCTCATTAGTTATTCAGTCTATCTGTCTAATTTCAACATTCTTCGGTAGCACCACATTTCCAAAGCATCTAATCTGTTCTTGACAGAATTGTTTATCATCCACATTTTGCTACCACATAAGTCTACAATACAGACAACTGCTGCAAGAAGACTTCCTAGCAACTAAATTTACATTTGACTTTAAGAAATTTCTCTTTTTCATAAATGTGTTTCTCGGTGTTGACAGTGTACATATTTATCCTCTCCACCTCCTTGCCTGTCATCAGTAATTTAGCTACCCAAATAACAAAAGTCATCTGCTACTTTAAGTATTTCACTTCCTAATCAAACTCCTTCAGTGTCTTCTGATTTAATTTAATTAAATTCCATTACCTTTGGTTTGCTATTATTCATTTTCCTCTTCCTAGTCCTATACCTTCTCTGACAGACTAAAGTCATCATCAGATGTCAAAGCTTTTAATCGTTTTCCTGAACTTTAATTCCCTTTCCAAATTTTTCCTTGGTTTCCTTTGCAGCTTGCTTAATATACAGATTGAATAACACTTGGGACAGACTACAACCCTGTCTCATTATATTCTCAATTGCTATCTTTTTTCATGCCCTTCAATTTGAATAACTACAGTATGTTTATTGTATAAGTTGTGGATAACCACAAGCTCCCCATATTTTACCCTTGGTAACTTCAAAATTCCAAATAGAGTATTGTAGTTAGGACAAATATTGTCCTGCAAGCTCCTACATTTCTCTGGAACCCAAACTGATATTCCCCGAGGTCAGCTTCTACCAGTCTTTCCATTCTTCTCTAAATAATTCATGTCAGTATTTTGCAACCATGATTTATCAAACTGATCATCCATTAGCATTCACATCTGGCAGTGCCTGTCTTCTTTATAATTGGAATTATTAAATTCTTCTTTAAGTCTGATGGTATTTTGCCAGTCTCATATATATTGACAACCAGGTGCTATAATTTTCTTATGGTTGGCTCTCCAAAATATCTCTTATTCAGAGGTCTTTTTTGACTTGGGTCTTCAGTTCTATCGTGTTTTGATCTCAGTATTATATCTACCTACTCATCTTCATCAACTTTGTCTCTTTTTCAATAATACTGTCTTGAAGTTCATTTTCCCTGTTTAGTTCTTCTGCATATCCCTTCCACCTTTCAGTTTTCTCTTCTTTTCTTAGTACTGGCTTGCTATCTGACCTCTTGATATTCATATAGTTGCTCCTCTTCCTCCAATTTTTCTATATGTGATACAATCTTTCCCCTAGACATGCACACTTCTACAACCTTTGCATTTATCTTCTAACCATTCCTTTTTACACCTTTTTCACCTTCTATCATATTTTTTACACATTGATATCCATATCCATTATGCCTGCATCATTTGCTGCAAAATTATATTTTCTCCTTCTGTCAATTACATTCAACATCTGCTGTGCTATCCAAGGATTTATACTAAGCCTTATTTTGTTTTATTTTTCTTTATTTTCTAGTAAGAGGAAAGAATAGATGTATCAGTGTAATTTAGGTAATAATATTGAAATATGATACTTAACGAAGTTGAATGTACATTCTTATGTGTTCAAAAAATCAGTTGTACGAAGAAATTTTTAAGACCATGAAAAATTTTGCAATACAACCTTTCTAATTGAACTCAATGTGTAATGATTATCTGGGAAGATTAAATTGAGACTCAAGGTTTTATTATTGCATTTTACATGCAGGATATATGATCTTCTTTTCTTAAATTGTAGTTCGAAGCATTATTTTTAGTAGAAGTAGCCTATATGATAACACACTGCTTGGATGTTAACTGCAAAATAGGTTTTGGCAAATCCTGATGGTGGAAATGGTATTCAGGGAATTCTGTTTTCAGTGAGAATGTCACAGAGAGTTTGTTTTAATGACATGGTATAATTTTGGTCATATCCATGAGAAGTGCAAGGAATACTATTTTTGTAAGCCTGTGGTTTTAACTTATTTTTGTAAGCCTGTGGTTTCAACTGACAATGGACTGGTGCAAAACGAAGCTCACTGTTTTGACTCAAAGTGAGTTAGTACAAGCAGGTAGATGCCACCTCCAAGTTTCTAGAATATCTGGCCTGAGAGGGCCTTAGAAAAAGGTACAATGATTTCTAAAGATTTTCGAGTAGAATGTGAGGGATTACTTTCTATATTTGGAAAGTCTTTGGTATGGAGCAGTGGTCAAATGCACTGGTTACCAACTAACTGACTCGGGTTTAATTCCCTCTGCTACCATTTCCCCCACCACAACAATGTTACACTATTAATTATAAAATTTAAATACATTTAAACAGTTCAATTCATATTTTCAAAATTAATTAGAATATTTAAGCAGTAAATTTACAAAACTGGGTGAAGTTTTGAATGAGTTTCCAAAAATTCTAGCAATTAATTAATTGTTTTTTCTTTAGTATTTGAAGGTATATTACATTTTTTACAGTGATAATTAACAAAGAAACATTTAAAACATATATATTGCTCACACCATATACATATAATGCAATCAGTTTTTGAGCAAGAACATTTTTCCAAAATATGCTTCTGTGGAAAGCACACTTATTTCAAATTTTTAAATTGAAGGTCTTTTGTCCATCAGTTATGATGCATACCAAGCACACGGAATCCCATGGAGGAAAACAGGAATACTAAACTGATGCCACATGATTGAACAAATTTTAATTGCAGTTTCTCTTGACAATGATGATTGCCGTCTGGTAGCACTTTAAAAGCACTTTGTAGTCTTAGTTATATTTCTGATGTGTGACAGAATAGAGTGTTGAATAAAACAAGCACTTTTAGGTGGAATGATCCTCGTAGTACATGTTACTTCACCTTCCTCATTGATGTCTCATCATACAATGTAAAATCTTCTTGGCCACCCCATGAATCCATCAACGGAAGAAATTTACTGTTAGCAATGCATGACTTTGAAGTTGTTTTCAAGAATTTTGCTAAAGCTCTTTTGTTAGTTTTCCTGACTTGTTGATAGGGAGGGAGGGAGGGAGGGGGGGGGGAGGGGGAGAGAGAGAGAGAGAGAGAGAGAGAGAGAGAGAGAGAGAGAGAGAGAGAGAGAACTGAGAAAATCCATGTATCTCTTTGTGAAGATTTTGTCTGTCAGGTTTGGTGTATAATATCAAATCATCATCATTCACTACGAAATTATCATTTATAATTTGAATAATCTAATCTGCAATTCCAGAATGAGATTTTCACTCTGCAGCGGAGTGTGCGCTGATATGAAACTTCCTAGCAGATTAAAACTGTGTGCCCGACCGAGACTCGAACTTGGGACCTTTGCCTTTCGCGGGCAAGTGCTCTACCATCTGAGCTACCGAAGCACGACTCACGCCCGGTCTCACAGCTTCACTTCTGCCAATATCTCGTCTCCTACCTTCCAAACTTTACAGAAGCTCTCCTGCGAACCTTGCAGAACTAGCACTCCTGAAAGAAAGGATACTGCGGAGACATGGCTTAGCCACAGCCTGGGGGATGTTTCCAGAATGAGATTTTCACTCTGCAGCGGAGTGTGCACTGATATGAAACTTCCTGGCAGATTAAAACTGTGTGCCCGACCGAGACTCGAACTCGGGACCTTTGCCTTTCGCAGGCAAGTGCTCTACCATCTGAGCTACCGAAGCACGACTCACGCCCGGTCTCACAGCTTCACTTCTGCCAGTATCTCGTCTCCTACCTTCCAAACTTTACAGAAGCTCCTGCGAACCTTGCAGAACTAGCACTCCTGAAAGAAAGGATACTGCGGAGACATGGCTTAGCCACAGCCTGGGGGATGTTTCCAGAATGAGATTTTCACTCTGCAGTGGAGTGTGCGCTGATATGAACACAGTTTTAATCTGCCAGGAAGTTTCATATCAGCGCACACTCCGCTGCAGAGTGAAAATCTCATTCTGGAAACATCCCCCAGGCTGTGGTTAAGCCATGTCTCCGCAGTATCCTTTCTTTCAGGAGTGCTAGTTCTGCAAGATTTGCAGGAGAGCTTCTGTAAAGTTTGGAAGGTAGGAGACGAGATACTGGCAGAAGTGAAGCTGTGAGACCGGGCGTGAGTCGTGCTTCGGTAGCTCAGATGGTAGAGCACTTGCCCGCGAAAGGCAAAGGTCCCGAGTTCGAGTCTCGGTCGGGCACACAGTTTTAATCTGCCAGGAAGTTTCGTTACTCTGCAATTGCTTGACCCGTAGCTATTGCTACATGGTCTACAGAAACAGGAGGATTGTGAGTGATCATATCTTTTTGTCTTCAAACTGAAAAAGCTTAACGAAGAGCACTGATGATCTTTCTAAATTCTTCATGAAAGGTTGTTTTGATATTTTTAAATTTCAGTTTATTTACAAGTCACTTCACTGGTAGAAAATTCTTGTTTAGTTTTTAGTTTCCAATAAAATAAAATGTCTTGATGGAAAAATACCACAGACTTGTGGTGAGATGCTGTCCACAACTGTAGAGACAGTTACAAATTGTTAGAAAAAAGGTACAGTAATGACTTACTATAGGGGATTTGAAACAGCTGACAAAGATACGTGTTCTGAGTGAATGTAAGATAACAAAGAAAAAGAATACGGTGCTGATATGATGACAACAGAATGTTGTTACTGAAGGACAGCTGAAATCACAAACCACACTCTACAGTAAATACAATGCTGAAATATCATTTAAAGCAATACTTATTTAATAGTCTTTAACAGTTCGAGGGAGGAGGGGGAGGTACGACCAGTAGCAGCAGGAACTGAGCCTTTTTTTTCATAGCATAAAATTTACTTATTTAAGTAAAATATAACAATAACTTAGTATAATTGGATTTAATTACTATTTTTCCCTGTAGAATTTCCTTACATATTGTTTTTATTGTTGTTGTGTTTTGTTATGAGTTGAATTTATTTTGTTTTGTCCTTTGGTTGCTTTTTTTCTGTGTGGCCTTGAAGGAAGTCATCGAGAACAGATGTGATTAGGTCTATTTCATAATCTGAGCCAACAAGCTGCCAGCCAGTGCACCTGACCAATTTACCACACAACTGACTTAAAAACTATGGAAAAAAAAAAATCTCTTGAGCTCTGCTTGAAAATCTTTAGAGCACATTTTATCTATTCCTATGGACTAATCAGGTGAGATATTCTAAGAACTTGAAATGGGCATCTACCTGCTCTGCTCATGTAGTTTGAGCCAAATTGATGAGATCAGTCCTGTGCCCTCCCTCTGTGAGACACAGCATTACGATTTAATTTTTTTCTTTTTGGTGGAATTATTTAGTTAACTGGATATTAAGAGAGGAATAAAAGAATCTGACATTATTATTTTATGGGAGCAATGGGGTAAAGCAATTTTACTACAAACTTAAACTAAGTTCACTATAACAGTTTTAGACACATCACACATACTGGTCCAAAAAACATTTATTTTCAACTGAGGTTGCAGTAGACATAAACTTTACAGATAAGCAGAACTGCAAAAGTGAATACAGTGCCGATAAACTCAAGTTTAACCTAAATTTACTTTGGCAGAAGGGAACATACTGTAATCAACAATAGTATGCTCTGTAGATATTTTCTAGAGCAGTGCAGTAGATCCGCATGCCATTCTGTACATCACAAAAATGGTGTGATTAAGCTGTGGGCCGTGTCACTTGGCACAGGGGCACAACAGTGACAGAATCTGGTAAAGTAAAAGTGGTTATTGCTGAGTTCATTAAAACTACCAGTGCAATGATTTACTCTACTATCAAGAGTGAGATTTCAATGTTCACTTAAAAAAAAAAAAAAAAAAAAAAAAAATTATGTTTCGTTGACTCCACAGATGTGATCAGATTAGGTTTGGTGGTGTATTTTGATTGATTTTGTGTGTGTGTGTGTGTGTGTGTGTGTGTGTGTGTGTGCGCTGGGGGGGGGGGGGGGGGCAGCAATCACATACCGATTTATATCAAACATTATCTGGTGACCAAAATTTGCTTTTTAGTTAATAGCTTCCAATTTATATCACACTGCCTCCCACACTGAGAATGAAGTCAAATTTCCGATGTTCAGTTAGGTTTGTGTGTTTTGTGCATATGTATTTTGTATTTCGGGATGTTGTTATGGCCCCTAGTGTGCATGCACCCCTAATGTACATCCTTCACAGATTTCCCCTTTAAAAGATTTCTCCCAATTCAAAATTTGTTACTGACTTCTTGTTAGCATGTGATCCAGTTACCACACTGAAATGCTCCACTTATGTGACAGTTGGCTTAGCTTTTGACAATTTCATTAGCTCATCAGTGCCTTAATGCTTGACTACTTCTTCATCACTGAAAATTGAAATGTGAAGGAATGCCTGAACAATTATAAATTCAATTCACCATGTGTAACACTGACCTTCACAATCATCAAGCAGTTATCGATACGGCTAGTCCTACATACTATTTTCTAATTTACCTCTTGCTATGACAGCAACTCTTTTTCTTTAAATCTTCCTAACACTGCTATGAATTACTCTGAACACATCAATGCATAATTCTCCATTTCCTCCCCACCTTGTCTCACATGGCTCTATAACATATATTTGGTTGTTTCTAATCTCACATTTAATTTCCTCCAGCTTCTTTAAGTATGGTATCCCATGTATCTACATCAACTTGAGAAGGACTTTGCCTGATAAGGACATAGGAGACTCTCTTTCCTGCCCTTGCAAACTTTAGGTTCTGAAATCCACAGTCAGAGATACAGAGATACATGGATTTTCTCTCTCTCTCTCTCTCTCTCTCTCTCTCTCTCTCTCTCTCTCTCTCTCTCTCTCTCTCTCTCCCCCCCCCCCCCCCTCCCTCCCTCCCTATCAACAAGTCACGAAAACTAACAAAAGAGCTTTAGCAAAATTCTTGAAAACAACTTCAAAGTCATGCATTGCTAACAGTAAATTTCTTCCGTTGATGGATTCATGGGGTGGCCAAGAAGATTTTACATTGTATGATGAGACATCAATGAGGAAGGTGAAGTAACATGTACTACTTCTCTTTTTTTAAAAATCTCCTTTCATGATTCCATATCACTTGACATATTCATCTGGAACTTCAATCAGCAATGAGAAACTTTTTGACAATTTCCAAGAACATTTTAAGAAGTTTAAGAAGCCTTATTTACCCTCATATCTATCTGTGGTAAAGGACTGAACATTAAAATACTTGCAATATTTTAAACAAAGAGGCATTGTACTAACTACCTTACTGTGATATTTTCCAGTATTGTGGAGTGTTCTACTGTCAACAATCTCTTTTGACATAAATCAAGAGTGCAATGAGATTCATGGGCTCAAGCAAAGTACTTACCCCTGTCACTTGCCCTGAAGTCCGTATTAATGAAAGCTGTTCCAAAGGGCAAGATGGTGCAAACGCTCTGAGAGTAGTATCTGTTGATGCAGTCAGAACAACACCTTCATGCTGCTGAACTGCTGTTACTTGGCCTCCATGTTCCACATCTAAGCTCTGAAATATATAATTATGATGAGTCTTAGTAAAACCGGTCATAGTTAATTTATCAGTAGCTTGCATCTGCTGATGTTTTCTATGGCTATACTACAGCCCAACTAGAAAAGAAGCTTTAGTGCAATTCTGGAAAACTAAACAAGAAACAGCTAAAGATTATCTACTTACCAACTAATGAAACAAGAACAACAGCATCAGGTCAAAACCACACTACTGGGGAAAGGGGAAGGAGGGAGAAGAATATTAAGTATAGAGCACTTTTAAGAAAGAAATTCCCTCAGCAGGACCACAGAATAAACAACATCAGTGACAGGCAAAGGAAAGGAAAGGAAGTCATTCCAAGTACACAATAAGATGGAGGCAAGGTGCAGGACCTAGCAGCTGAGAATTCAGTTGTATAGCACTAAAAAAGCTGGAGGAAATAAATAGATGAGGACTATAGCTTGAAAGAAGTCACAATATGAAGATGGGTTCATGGTATTCAGCAGTACAGAAGGATGGTGAAGGAAACACAAAGCAAGAGGTGCAAAGGGGATGTATAAAACATATTCTTAAAAATTAGCTTATGAGGTTTACATTAGACAAGCGTGAACAGAAATAAATATTTCAAGAGAATGAAAGACAGACATGCATTAAGACAGAGATGAAGGAAAGGCCAAAATCTTCACAAAAATAAACAAGGTTGACGGTGAGAGTGCCAGAAAGCCAAGTCCTAACTGCCAACACATGTGCTCACCTGCTCTATGGATTGGAGTGATTATTCCTCTATTACTTTTCTTCAGCATTTTTTCATTTGTGATCTACCTTCTCCTATTTTATAGCTGATTCTACACCTCAACAAAAAACATCTAAAAAGTTTGGAAAGATACAAATTGGTCATCCGCATTTTTGTTCATGTCTGTAGATTCTACTCATGCCATTTCTATTTCAATCCATACTAACTGAGTGATCTTCTATCACACACGATATTAACCTCAATTTTTGGATTCTCTTCTATCTATGTTTTGACTAACTAATGATTATAACTATTATCTCCTTCTATTTTTTGACTAATACTTTAAGATCACAATGACTTTGTTGTTAGCTATAATTAGCTATGAGTTACTATCCTTTTTGGCAGCATTTTCCAAAATCTGTGCATGTTTTATTAAATCACCCCCAAAACTTTGTATCCAAGTATGATACAGATGTCATTAGTTCAAATTACATGTCTTAATTTCTAAGGCCTGTTATTCCTTGTCTAAATTTTGGTAGAACCTAGGTAGAAATACCACACTTCTCCTACCTAGCATTTCTTCATATTGTGTACTGTTTGTCGTAAGGCGCCTTACTAGAGGTTTTGAGATTTACATAGTCTTTTACAAACTATATTGCTGCTGGAGGACTGAATACTAATTTAGTATTGTAGCTTCCCAGCATATTTGGTGGCCCAAAACTGCGGTGAACACTTGGTTTAAGGGAAAAGACAAATCAAATTTTCTCTGTGTATTAAAAATGCTACACAACCACTGTTTCAAATGTACTAACCTGGAAAGGGGAAAAGTTGAAGAAAATAGTACGGTGTTTATCATGAAAAGGATAAAAACTGCAGAAAGGTTTCAGCTTCATGATCCAACAATGAGTAGCATGCTGCATCTTATGGCAACACATGACCCGATACCAAACATTTCGCCACTTTTGGGGAGAAAGAGGGAAACAATGTTGATTTGTGATGTGGGAATGCAGACAGTTTCTTTATGTGGCTATAGAAGCATATAAGGTAGCTATTACTGCAGCTTGTTCATCATATCATGTAATGACATGATGTGCCAGAAATTGCCATTTGCATTTCTGTCATCAACCTGCCTGGCAGTGGATATGGCTTTGAATGGTACTGAAATAAATGTGGAAGCAGCATATAACCATCGGCAGATTATTAGAGAACAAGGATGTATGTTTGGTTTTGCATATTTAGCTCCCACATTTTACGAAGGAAGCAATTTAGTAATAGTTGCTATTATTAAGGAAAATCATGCAGATTATACAGGACTAGGAAACAGGCAAAAAAAAGGAATATTAGCTCTGAAGACATTCTCTTGTGCTGACTCATCAGATTTGCTCCAACAAGTGAAATACAGAGTTGTGAACACAGTATGTAATATCTTAACTCCATCAACAACTAGGTTCCTGTCTAGGAAAAGCCTTTCACAGTCAACATTTGCACTACAGTCATCAACCAAGAAAGCCACAGAAAAACTGTGGGCAGCCAAAATAAGTCAACTCAAAATAGGGGTAATGCCAGCAGAATGCTTACCAGCCACACAGGACCAAGACTGGATCACATGGAGGTAAATGTGTTATGAATGGGTGTTGGCAAGGGAAAACCTAATGAATGTGAGTGTTACTGTTACCGTGATTCTTGCAACAGAGAGAAGGTGCTGAAGGTGCAAGAAAATGCTCTAGTAGTTGTTTCTTGTTACACAAAGACTGTTTGATCTCATTTTTGTAGGTGTGTATATGTATAAATTCCTTCTATTTTCTTAAACGAAATTCTAAATCTATAGAATACTATGTGTATGTTTCTGGCATTAGTAAACAAATAGAATAGGGGAAGTCAAATTGAGACAAAATTTCAAATAATTTTAGTATCTGACAGTGTTTGGATTCCCCACTCAGCCCAAGTGTCGATATGGAGAAGAGGTCAGATATGTTCAGGCTACATATTCCAGCCACAGCATGCTACTGTGGGACGTGCCACCTTAGGGAGTATGTCATGTGGAACTGTCCACACACATGAGACTGTCTGTAAATACCTTGCCTGACACTTATCAGTTAGTCACTCTAGTTAACTGAATCATTAAGTATGTTTCATTGATCAGTAGAGTTTTGACCTAGCCTGTATTGTGTTTTCTGGACTGTTTGGTATACACATTAAGATGGCTTTGCTACAGTCTAGACTTGTTTTAGGTAAACCGTTCACTTTGTAAACATTTGTGGCAGCAGCCACTGCAGCTACAATAGCAACAACAAATGCAGCTACAGCAACAGCACAAAAAACAGTGGGCACTCCAGCAGCAGAAGCAGCACCATCCGGAGCAACAGTGAGAGCAGCAGCAGCAGCAGCAAGAACACCAGTGGTAATATCAATAATAACAGCAGAAATTGCTGTTACAACTGCTGCAAAAACAACAACAGTCTGCTGTTGCAACTTCATTGTCTCCCACGCCATCGTTTGCTTGCTTCTATGAGACAAACGAGAGATGGGAGGTCTATTTACATTGTTTTGTTCTTCACTGCAAGGTGAGCCAAACAACTGACTCAGGATGTCAGAGTGACCTCTTACTGTACTGTACGAAGTAGTGCAAAAACTATGCCCACTCTCGGATGCCAGTAGTTGGATTTTTTATTATGTTTGTGGTTTGCTGACTGACTATTATGATCACTAAACACACATAGTTGCAATAAGGCTCCAATTTAATATGTGAGTTAAGCAACACAAGCAGACATATGCTCGACAAAGTCAGCACAGGGCAGGCCACTACATGCTGATTTAATGGGGGAGGTGTATTGTGCCTGACAATGATTTAGATTCCCCACCCAGTCCGAGTAATGATCAGGAGAACAGGTGAGAGGTAGCTGGGCTACATACTCCTACCGCAGCTTGCTCCTGCACAAGGTGCCACTGCAGAAAGCATGTCAGGTGTGGCCATCCACTGATATGAAACTGCCTGTAAATACCATGGCCCAACAATTGCCAGTTAGTCTAGACAGTTCACTGAAGCATTAAGTACGTGCCATTATCAGTAGAGTTTTGACCTTGCCTGTATTGAATCTTTTGATTCATATTGCTCCTTGGAATCTTCTTATATATTTAAGATGACTTTGCTACACTTTGGACTTGTTTCTAGCAAGCTGTTCACTTCATGAACTCTGTCATCGCCTCAGGAACTGCTTGTTTATTCCACTGCTCTCTGTGTTACTGCTAGTACAAATGGTCATAAACTGTGTTCTATCTACAAAGAGGAGAACAGAAAGATAATCATAATTGGTTGGAAATGCACCATTGTGGAGCTATGGCTATAAAACAGATTATCAGCAACAAGTGTGCAGAAGTGTTTGTATTTAAATTACCTTACTGCCGCTAATATCAGATTTGCTAAGTAGCACAGTTATTTATTGAATTAGATGAATATAATGGTTTCAGATGAGCAGTCAAAGCTAAGCTAATTTTAAACTCCTCTCTATGGTTGGTTAAGTCCGACCTGAATATCGGTGATGTTTCACTATTAAATCAACTATGTTAAAAGTACTGTAATGCCACTAATTTGGTAAGATAATAAGCTGTACTGCAGAAAAAGAAATACAGTAAGATAATCAATATATGATACTGGAAGGTGCAATGTTGGTAACAATGAAATCTGAAATCAACATGTTTTAATTTTTGATAATGTAGATACAGAAAGGTTGTACTTTTTTTCTAACAAGTATGGTAGAGAAGCAAGTGTGAAATAAGACAATGGTGAAGAATAAAACAGAAAATAAAATTCAAAGACAGTTTCTTCACAAATCACATTTTTCTAGAGCAAATGCTAAAAATTCCTGCTTCCAAAATCGCTACAAAGATGACATTGTTAAAGAAATTATTGATGCAGCCTCTTAGAATTTCTTGGCACGTTGCAAATGAGTGTGGCAGCCTCAATAATTCTTGCAACCAGCTTGTCACAGGTGTTGAATGTTGTATGGTAGATGTGATCTTTCATAAAACTCTACACAACAAAGTCTAGTGGTGCTAAATCAGGTGATCTGGGAGCGCACACTTGAGGACAACCACACACAATTCACCTGCACCTGAACACTTTGTTCACAATCACCTGTATGCCAGAGTTCACTGTGGCATAGCACCATCCTGTCAAGACAACATTCTTCACTGTACACCAAGAGTAGCGTCTTCTAACAGGATGGGCAATTTCACTCGCCAAATTTGTAAATAATTGTCTCCATTTAATCAGGGAGGTTGTATGTTAAATACTAGTTCCCTAGTAAATATAACCCATTCATAAACATGATGAAGTAGGGAAAATTTATGTTGTTGAGATGCTGGTGCTGCCTTGGTGCCCAGGTACAAAAATTTGTTCACTGCATTTGTGGACTGTTGCTCTAATGCCAGCTGAAGACACTGCTTCAAAATGATTTCATATTCCTTCAACAAATTCTAGAGTTCTCACTGTTCTTTGCCATCCTCTATCAGCCATTTATGGCACAAACATGTCCGTATCTGTCAAGCACTGTTCCACAGATGTTAAGGTGCCGATTCTGGTAGCCTTCTGCTTGTGAAATGTTCAGCATACCACATTCTTGCATCACCAACAGTCCATCTCACTGCTCTGTAAGCACTGTGAATGTTAGACAGCTCCTCGTTCGTGTGCATGTTCATGACGACTTCTAGTGGGGACAATAAATGGCAACAAGTGAAGTGCACCACAACAACCAGAGCATAACACAGTTGCAGCTTAACAATAATAGAAATTCTGAGGGGAAAAATACTTAAAATAAAAGAAAGGCAATCACTCACCTACAGCGGATCAATGCATGGGGCACAGGAATGCATAACAGGAAACAGCATTCACACTAAATTTTGAGCAACAGCTCTTTTTCTAGTACAAGTACACTGGTTCACACACACACACACACACACACACACACACACACTACCACATTGACACCCAAACGCACACTCCTGTGGTCATGGATGGAAAAGAGTAGAGCAAAAAAAGGTGTATGAAGAGGAAGGAGGGGGGGGGGGGGGGAGGAATGTAGAAAAGGAAAGGGTGGAGGGAAGGAAACATGATGATAAAGAGGCAGCAGAACAACAAGGGACAAGGGTTGAACAAGGGGGGAGAGGAGAGGAGTTGAAAAGAGGTACAGCAAGAGAGCTTGCGAGAGCGAGACAGCGTGCAAGAGCGTGAGAGAGCGAGCAGGAGCGCACGGGAGAGCGGGAGGGAGGGGGGATGGGGGAGAGGGAGAGAGGGGGAGAGGGAGAGCGAGAGGGAGAGAATATCTGCATGGGGGTGAGGGTGAGGGAGGAAGATTGGTGGTATAAGGTAGTGCACGATCCAGATGGAGAAAAACAGGTTAGCGAAAATGTAGGCCATGGGCTTTTAAGAGTGCAGGATATGCTGCAGAATCACTTCTCATCTTCGAGGTTCAGACAAACTTGTGCTGAAAGGGAGCATCCAAAAGGCTCGCATAGTGAAGCAGCTTATGAAGTCATTTGTGTTGTGTGCTGCATGTTCAGCAACTGGTGGTCAAGTTTGTGCTTTGCAACAGTTTGGTGGAGCCCTTTTGAGTGGGTAGACAGTCGGTTACTTGTCATGCCTTTACACACACATCAAAAAAAGTTTTGCATCACTTTCATTCTGAGAGTTACGGAACCTGTACAAAAAAGCTGGAATAGAGATCAACATAAACATCATTTCCGCCCTTTTTATTGCTCATGAAAACCACAGATCGCATGTTGTATCACCATACAGCGAGACCTTCAGAGGTGGTTGTCCAGATTGCTGTGCACACCGGTACATCTGATACCCATTAGCATGTCCCCTTGAATTGATGCATGCCTGTATTTGTCGTGTCATTCTATCCACTAGTTCATCAAGGCACTGTCGGTCCATATCGTCCCACTCCTCAACGGCGATTTGGTGTAGATCTCTCAGAGTGGTTGGTGGGTCATGTCGTCCATGAACAGCCCTTTTCAATCTATCCCAGGCATGTTTGATAAGGTTCATGACTGGAGAACATGCTGGCCATTCTAGTCGAGTGATGTCGTTATCCTGAAGGAAGTCATTCACAAGATTTTCACAATGGGGGCGGGACTTGTCGTCCATGAAGACGAATGCCTCACCAATATGCTGCCAATATGGTTGCACTACCAGTCGGAGGATAGCATTCATGTATCGTGCAGCTGTTATGTCGCCTTCCATGACCAACAGCACTGTAAATCAGCCCCACATAATGCCACCCCAAAACAGCAGGGAACCTCCACCTTGCTACACTTGCTGGACAGTGTGTGTAAGGCATTCAGCCTGACCGGGCTGCCTCCAAACACGTCTCCAATGATTGTCTGGTTGAATGCATATGCGGCACTCATCGGTGAAGAGAACATGATGCCAATCCTGGGCGGTCCATTAGGCATGTTGTTGGACCCATCTGTACTGTGCTGCATGGTGTCGTGGTTGCAAAGATGGACCTCACCAAGGATGTCGGGAGTGAAGTTGTGCATCACGCAGCCTAATGCGCACACCTGGATTCGTAACACAACACCCTGTGGCTGCGCAAAAAGCATTATTTAACAAGGTGGCATTGCTGTCAGGGTTCCTCTGAGTCATAATCCGTAGGTAGCAGTCATCCACTGCAGTAGCAGCCCTTAGGCGGCCTGAGCGAGGCATGTCATCGACAGTTCCTGTCTCTCTCTGTATCTCCTACAAGTCCGAACAACATTGCTTTGGTTCACTCCGAGATGCCTGGACACTTCTCTTGTCGAGAGTCCTTCCTGCCACAAAATAACAATGCAGATGCGATCGAACCGCAGTGTTGACCATCTAGGCACGGTTAAACTATAGACAACATTAGCCATGTATCTCCTTCCTGGTGGAATGACTGGAACTGATCGGCTGTCAGACCCCTTCTGTCTAATAGGCGCTGCCCACGCATGGTTATTTACATCTTTGGGTGGGTTTAGTGACATCTCTGAACAGTCAAAGGGACTTTGTCTGTGATACGATATCCACAGTCAAAGTCTATTGTCAGGAGCTCTGGGAACCAGGGTAATGCGAAACTTTTTTTGGTGAGTGTAGGATGATGTACAGTGATTGCAGCATAGCTGATACATAACATGGCTGCTTTCACATGTGGGCTGGTTTTTATTCGGCAGGAAATGCCTGTGACTGGACTGTGATAGGAGGTGGTGGGTGGGTGTATGGGACAAGTCTTGCTGCTGGGCCAACCTCAAGGGAATGATCCAAGGGGTGCAGGATTGGGAACAGGATTAGAACAGGGATAGACAAGGATATTCTGGAGGTTGTGTGGGTGGCAGAACACTATTTTTGGGGATCTGGGTAGGATTTTAATTCCATACAGCCTTGCCACTCAGGGTCGTCGCATCTGCAGTGTCGAGCAGCTCCTCTCGAAATATACCGAGGCCCTCACTGAGGCCTTCATAGACCATAATTATCCTTCTAACTTTGTCCAAAAACAATGCCCCGTCCCTTATCATTCCACTCTCCCACCCCCTCCTAAAGTCTCACCACCTGGCCACAGAGGAGCCTTTCCCTCATAACTCAGTACCACCCAGGACTGGAGCAAATGAATTACATTCTCCCCCAGTGTTCTGACTACCTCTCGTCATGCACTGAAATGAGAAATGTCCTACCCACTTTTCCCACAGTGGTATTCCACCATCAATCAAACCTATGCAAAATACTCGTCCATCACTACACATTCCCTGCTCCCATCCCCTTACTTCATGGCTCATATCCCTGTAATAGACCTAGGTGCAAGACCTGTCCCATACATCCTCCCGCTACCACCTACTCCAGTACAGTCACACTTATTCCATCAAATACTGGGCTACCTGTGAAACCAGTTATGTGATTACAAGCTTAGCTGCAATCACTGTGCTGCATTCTTTGTGGGCAGGGACAACCAACAAGGTGTCTCTCCGCATGAATGGCCACTGACAAATTGCGGCCAAGAAATAACTGGACCACCCTGTAGATGAGCCCACTGCCCAACACAACATTCTTCATTTCAATGACTGCTTCACAGCCTGTCCATAATATGGATCCTTCCCACCAACATCAACTTTTCTGAATTGTGCTTGTGGGAACTCTCCCTGCAATATGCCCTACGCTCCCTTAACCCTCCTGGCCTCAACCTTCATTAATCATTGCCCTCACCCATCCAGCCCCTTCCCTGTTCCCATTCCAGCACTACACAGCTCTATATTCCATCAACGCACCCGGTCTTTTTACTTCTCCTCTTTTCTGCTACACCCCACCTCTCTCTTGCCCTCCGCCTAACCTCCCGACTGCACCTAGCCGCCCTATCCTCTCTTCACCTTGTCCCTGCATGCTTCCAAGCAGCACTTCACCACCCCCAACCTCCACCCTGCTATCCTTCCCCCTCCCTGCCCCAGCCTCCTCCTTACCCCCGCCCAGTTGCCTCTCCCATCATGCACTGCTTGCAATGTGGCTTCAGCTGCCAGAGACTGCAGTGATGTGTTTGTGAGTTGCATTTGTGTGTGTGTGTGTGTGTGTGTGTGTGTGTGTGTGTGTGTGTGTGTGTGTCAAAGTGTTACATTCCTTCCTGGATTTTACGTTGTTTAAATTTTAACATAATTTCATTTACAAATGAATATAAAACTAATCAAAAATATGAAAATGTATACATATTAAACTACATAAGTCAATTCCTTGTTTACTGTAGCCAAGTAGCTTATTACTATGCAGAACTCATATCATATATATATTAATTACATAAATACAGAAGTTATATGATACTGAAAATAACATTAACACCAAATTGTTCTACTAAGCGGTTCACCAAAGGAGTAAAGGAGTTGATGAGTGGTAAATTCTTTAGGTATGTCTTAAACTATACTTTATTAGATTTTAAACCATTTTTTCATTGCTGGCAAGTTATTGGAAATGTATTGTTGCTCACTAGGAGAGAGGAACAGGATGGCCACTTACACCCTCAGTGCCCGGCCAAGCTGAGGCTCCCATGTGGAAGGTCACAGCTGAATCACCGCATGCATCTGTCAAAAGTAGTTGCTACCAGAACTTGCTTAGTTCTGTGTTTGAATGTGTGACGTGGTCAGTTCCAAGTGTTTCTTATGCCTATTTTGTATTTGATTTTCCAGGGAAGGTGCAAAGAAACTAAATACACCATCAGAAAGAGCAAAATGATTGGAACATGATGAGACTTATAACTATAATTGTGAACATAGGTCAGAAAAATGCTTCATGTAACTTTCATTTAGAATAAAATTAATTATGGCTCATAGGTTTAAACATATCTTGTCGAAGCAAATCTACCCATATATGTAAATTGGTCAGTAAAGTAATATTTCATCAATGGGAGACATTTTTATACAAACTTAATTAAAATGATGAGGAATACAAAGCTGCCTTTGTCCCAGGAAACGACCTCCAGCTTGGGTGTGTGCCCTGGCAGCATTTTCCTGGAGGATTTTCCTGTTGCCTCACAAGCCATATGATGGGGTACAGTCGGGGGTACGCTTTCCTCCACAGCTATGGCTCCCGGCTCATCACTATGTCCAGTGTCCTGCCTCCCTCACTGTTGTCATTCACAGCCTCACTTCACGACAACGGTGCAGTATTTTGGGGAGGGGGGAGAATACGCTGGCGTACACTGTCGCCAGCGCACCAGGTGGCAAAGAGGTTGTGAGAAGATCGACAGTAGGTGCAAGCAATATGCCTATAAGGAGAGAGGCCAAAAACAGACTCTCAGGCAATGAGCAGCCAGCAACCTCTTGACTGCTAGTATTTAAATCGGCACCACAGACCGGAGGGCCAGTTCCCCAGTCAGTCATCCAGTGAGTCGACGAGTTGAGTCATCAGTAGTAGCCCAGTGGGAGTCGCATACAGAGTCAATCAGAGACTCTGTCTCAGGCAGCACATAGCGACCAGAGTATGTGCATAGCAGGACGTGTACTTCACCAGCAGTGAGGCTGATGTGCACTATTGTGGAAGAGACTGTGACACAACATCTGGACTATCTTAAGTAAGTTCTTATTCTTATGAATACAGAACCCTGTTAATACGTGCATGCTGTTGTGGTACAGAAAGAGGGTACTGGTCACTAGCCAACATCCTCACCTTGCTTCCCACGGTACAAGCGTACAGTGACAGCACAACGACAAAAATGATTCTCTAAAGCAGAAGGCACGTACAGACACCTGCTAGAGACAGTCAAGAAGATAGCCTTTCCTTACGGACACGTGTAATGGATGTAGCAGCCCTAGGCAATGCCCTCAGCATTAGGAAGGCATCTCTGACAACAGAAGACTGCCCTTCAGACAAATAGGGGAAAAATACATCCTCATGATGAAGGGAATCCTACACCTCTAACGTTATGCAGTCCAGCAGCCGAATACTGCATAAACTGAAAGCACAGCAAAAATGCTTCATGTGCTTACATCTATTAGACAAAAAAGTGATCGAACATACTGCAAAAAAAAAAAAAGTAAATAAATAAATAAATAAATAAATAAAAATAAAAAATAAAAAAAATTTGCTGAGTACATAGTTCAATTACTTGTAATAAGACTTTTTTAATGATCAAAACTTTTTGTGTGGAATCAATAAATTTGAAAGGTTGGTGATTAGTCTCACAAAAACTGTAACGTAATTTATCATACAAAAATAAAAATCACAATAGGAACTCAAGGTGGGAATATCAACAACGTAAGAAATGACAGATTTCTACTTACCGTAAAGAAAACACATCAAGCTGCAGACAGGCACAATTAAAAGGCATTAACAAAAAGCTTTCACGCACTGCACACAAAAGCAAACACACCTCATGCACACACAACTGCTAACTCCCGCATCTCAGGCTGGATGACATTCCGGCCCAAGATGTTGGCGGCCATGTGTTTGTGAGGTGTGCTTGTTTGTGTGTGTGAGTGGGTGTATTTCTCTTTTACTAATGAAGGCTGTGAACAAATGCTTTATGTAAATGTCTTAATTGTGCATGTTCGCAATTCTTTTATACGGTAAGTAGCAATCTGCTCTTTCTAACATTGTTAAAAATTACTGTATCTTAATAAATATTTTCTTATTATTTATTATTTAATAAACAGCTCTTTCAGACAGGGGTCATTTCCTGACTTGTTAAAAGTCACTGAAATAAGACCATTGCATAAAAAGGGAAAAACTACTGATGTACAAAATTATAGGCCTATTTCATTGACATCAGAAATTAGTAAGTTGTTGGAAAGGCTATTTCTTGATCAAATGGAATCATTTTTCTCTAAGTACAATATATTGAAAAGTTCTCAACACGGTTTCAGCAAGGGCAAGTCTACAATAACAGCCATAGCCACATTTATTCAAACAGTATTGAATAAACTTGATGATGGAAACAAAGTTATTGGCACTTTTCTAGACCTATCTAAGGCTTTTGATACTGTAAATCACTCCATTCTTCTACATAAGTTAGAAACTTAAGGGGTCAGAGGAGTGGCATTAGATTTGTTAAGATTGTACCTTGCTGACAGGAGACAATGTGTTAAGTTGTATCATACAACCGAGGGACTTATACAAACAGTAAAATCATCTTATAAAATTCTTAACTGTGGAGTCCCTCAGGGAAGTATTATTGGGCCTTTTCTGTATATTGTGTACATCAATGATATAACAATTCAAAAAAATGCAGACCTTGTGAATTATGCCGACGACACCTCCTTCATAAGCTGGGGCCCTACAAAACAGCTAGCAGTGCAAAATAATATGAAGAACACTAGCCTCATCACAGAATATATGACTAAAAATAAATTGGCATTAAATAAGCAAAAGACAATTCTAATGGAGTTTATGCTAAATTACAAATCAAGACAAGTGGATACTGAGCCAGAGTTATCAATTGAAACAATTGATAAACATAAATTCCTGGGTATTATAGTTGATGAACATCTTACATGGAAGGAGCACATCAGCTACATGTGCAAAAAAATCTCATGTAATACCTACCTGCTAAAATGCCTTTCTAGCATAATAGTGTTACCAGTCTTAAGACAAATCTATTTTGGTATTATACACTCCCACCTACAATATGGTGTTGAGATTTGGGGCGGGGCACCAACGGTATACATGGCTAGGGCTTTTAGAGCCCAGAAGAGATCAGTTAGGATAATAGCGAATATTAGTAAACGTCAATCCTGTAGAGAATACTTCATTAAGTATAATATACTAACAGTATATTCATTATATGTTCTAAGGACTACACTGTTTGTAAAAGAAATATGGAGCACAGTATAATAAATAGTGATACCCATAGTTATAATACAAGGAAGAAAGAGGATTACCACATAAAATTCAGAAATAAAAAAGCAACTGATCATAAACCATTTTCTGTTGGAAGATTTTTTTTACAACAGACTGCCAAATACCATAAAAATGTTAAAAGGAAACATATTTAAAATAAAATTAAAGCAGCTGTTAATTGCTAAATGTTTGTACTCCATCAAGGATTTTTAATGTTGTATGTACTTTATTTCTACTACTAAACTTTGAATTGAATTGAATTGAATTTTATTTGATCCTGTAAGATTACATTGTGTACAGTAAATGTAAGTGTAATATAGGACATGTCAAAGTATTAACATTCTTTATCACTTATTTTTCTACACCTTTAGCTTACATTTTTACATCACTGATAATGAGTAACAATATATACAAATTTAATGGAATAAGTATTCTGCAACACTGTAAAACTCTTTTTCAATGAGATAGTCTTTAAGTTTCTTTGGAAAGTCATTATGAAGTACACTATCTTGCAGGTTTTTGGGCAGACTTCTTAGTAGTCTGATACCAAAGTACTGGGGTCCTTTTTCTAGCATTGCCAGTCGGTGGGGTATGCTCCGTACTTCATTCTTCTTTCTTGTATTGTGGGTGTGTACACTAGCATTTGTAATCCAGTCCTCATTACCTTTTGTGATGCACATTATTGTTTTGTATATGTACAACGATGAAAAAGTTAAGATACCTAAATTCTTGAAACAGTTTCTGCATGTTTCAGAGGTCTTTCTTCTTAAAATGGTCCTAATTGCTTTTTTTTTTTTGTAATGTGAACACTCGTTTTGTCTCTTGCTTGTTTGAGTTTCCCCACATAGTCACTCCATACTGTAAGTATGGTTCGAAAAGTCCATGATACACTGTACACAGAAGGTTCTTGTCTGAATACTGTGCTAGCTGCATCATTAAGAATATGACAGAGCTCAGTTTCTTACAGACATTATTAATATGTTTTTTCCATTTCAGGTCATTATCCACAAGAATATCTAAGAATCTAGCAGATTCTACTTCTTCCAGCCTTGTTCCATCAACCTCTAAATCCATGTCTACAGCCTTTTCCTTGTTTTTAAACACTGCATACATAATCTTTTTTAGATTTATAACCAGTTCATTTTCCAACAGCCATTGAGCTGTGACATTTGCAGATATGTATGCTCTTCTCTCAAGTTGTTCCATATTTTGGTCACTATTTAGTATTGTCATGTCATCAGCATACAATATTTTCTTTTCGTCCTCCTCAACACCTATATCATTAACAAATACATTAAATAACAATGGCCCCATTAGCGAACCCTGCGGCACTCCATATTTGATGGATTTGGTTTCTGATTGGTACGAGTTTCCTAATGATACATACTGCTTGCGGTTGCACAAGTATGATTTTATCCATTCACCTGGTTGCCCCCGAATGCCATAGTTGCTTAATTTTTGTATCAGCATTTCATGTTCAATGGTGTCAAATGCCTTTGAAAGATCCAGAAACATTGCAGAGACAACCTTTTTCTCATCTAAGGACTGTAAAATGTATTCTGTTAGACTGACAATTGCTGATTCTGTAGATTTACCCTTTCTGAAACCATGTTGTGAGGACATGAGAATGTTATGTTTGTCCAAATAGTTAACTAATCTGGTATACATAAGCATTTCTAGGATTTTTGAGAAACCTGATATCAGTGAAACTGGTCTGTAGTTGTTGGGATCATCCTTACACCCTTTCTTGTACACTGGCACTACCTTCGTTATCTTCAGTATTTCCGGAAAAATTGCATCTCTGAAAGAACAGTTTGCTATGTTCAGCAGTGGCGTTATTATCTCCTCACATACCAGCTTTATTACATGATTTGATATTTCATCATCACCAGCTGATTTCTTGGACTTCAGTTTCTGTATAGTTTTCCGCAATTCATCTTCCATGACTGGTCTTAAGAACATAGTACTGCATGATCTTTTTGGTACCTTAATACCCTTCTGTTTTTGACTATTTGTTTCCAATTTTAGGTTTTCTACTACACTGATATAGTTATCATTCAGTATGTTTGCTATTTCCATACCATCTGTGACCACTGTGTTGTCTATTTTAATTAACCTAATACATTCTTCTTTGTTTGACCCATCTTTTTCCTTTCTTTCAGCATTGATTGCATTCCAAGCTGCCTTTGCCTTGTTTTTTGAGTTTGCTGAACTATTATTATTGTTCATGTATGTACTGACTGACTATGTCCATGACTGTAAAAGTTATTATGGTCAAATAAACCATTATTATTATTATTATTAATTTTCTGTCACCAAACACAATATAATTTCACAAGTCTGTTTAATACTAATGTTCTGTATTTGTTTAAAGGTTCAGATCTTAAAGACCCCTTTCGGGCATTTTTCCAAGCTACGGCAGTCGTGCACCCAGGGGTTAAATTGTTACTAAATTCAAAACAATATTCTTTTCAATCGACTTTGATGATATTTTATCATCATTTTATTATTAAGGGATTTTATGGTAGACATTACTACTTCTGGTGTAGTGAGCGTCATAGTCATGACACTGCAATTACTTGTAGAGATAGGTCTCAAGTTTTCCATGCCAGCAATTACTGAGCATGACAACCCCATGCTATCAGTAACAGTAACAATGCCTGTTAAAGAGCTTTGCCACACTATATAATCTGTCACCAGTGTATTAGTCTTAAAGTTATCTGCTTCTCCTTGTCTCTGGTTCCATCAGTTTTCTCAATCACTGTATTCCATATTGTCTGTATTTTGCTGTCTGATATGGCTTCCTTCTTTTCATAATTATTTTTATTTGATGCTTGGATTACCTTCTTGAATATTCTGCAGTACACCCTGTAGTGGACAACAGTACCAACATCAGAACTGTTCCTAACTAAAAGACTACATTTCCTTTTTGACCCACATGACACCTTTAATTTTTGTATATTTCAGTCTAAATTGAGGTACTTATATGGGAAAATGGTTTTAATTTAAGGCAACTACTTCATTCACAAATTTATGTCACAAGATTTGGAAACAATTCTCCAGTTGACTTCTTAGCGCAGTTTACTAAAATACCCAATTTTTGCTTCAGTAACTACATTCTTGAACTAAGTTTTTCTAAATTCTGTAGCCTAATCAGTATCAATACTTAACCTGAGGAGCTCCACATCATGATCTGAGAGACCATCAACTAATGTTTTCACAATACAATTCTAAATTATCCACAACTGTATTATCAATGGCTGTTTTTGAATAATTAGTTACCCTGGTTCAAAACTTTAAAACAGGAACTAAAGTGTAGAATGATCTTAATGATTGCAATGAACTCATAATGCAAAGTTTTTAAAGAAATCTTTATTATATCACCAGCAAACACTTAACAAAACTATGAAATTGGCCATTAGAGACAATTTTAATCTTGTTGATATGTCAATCAGCAGTTTCTATTAATATTATATTAATGATTTTTAGGTTATAACGATCTGTATGCATACAGATGATCCCAACCTAAAAATAATCATCGTAACGGTCACTAGAAGTTTGAAGGTACTTATAAGTATATTAAAACCTTCCAAAAAGTGCCTTGTATTACAGTAAAATACTTATAAAATTCTACTCTATAAGTGTGGTTTCAGTTGCCTGAGACTACAGTCATGTGTGAGCTGCGTGTGTGTGTGTGTGTGTGTGTGTGTGTGTGTGTGTGTGTATATATATCTATTGTTTACAAAGGCCATGTGAAAATCTTTTTGCGAATCAGCATCTCTGCTATATGGTGAGTAGCAAATTTCCTTCTCATAATATTGTTACGTTCCATCCTGGACTTTCCATTGTTTGATTTAAAATTCTATTTCCGTCGCACATGCTTCCGGGTGCTGCATCAAGCAAAATTTATTAGTCCTGTGGTCCACGCTTTAACTGTAGTGGAAAGCTTTTAATGGTCGCTTCTCAGCAATTTTAAATCAGTCATGAAGCATGCAAATGCATGGTGTGCACAACACCAGTAGAGTGTGTCCACTGCAGTGGACTGTGTGCATTTGGAAACTCAGGAGTGGTTTAAAACACCAAAGAGGTGACCAATTAACAGCTGTCCACTGTAGTGGATGCTATGTGCCATTTGGTTATTGATAGTTTTCTTAAATTGACGGAAATTTTTGATCAATCAGGCAACTCCTCTTTTCTCCATACTTGCTCAAGTAAGATGTTAATTTAAACTCCCTAGTAATACTAACTGAACATTTTGATGGTAAATTCATAGAACATGACTTCATATGCATCTGGTGAGTGTAACAGATTGTGGCATGAATGAAGCCTGAAGCAATGTATCTGCCTGGTTCAGAGACAGAAAGTCACGTTAATACTGCTTTAAAATCAGTTTTCCTTTGTGTACGTTACAGATGGTAAATTTAAACAGAATACAAATACTGATAGTCACCTGAACTAGTTTCAGTTGTCCACCAGTAGCATCAAACAGCCACACATAGCCTTTTGAATCTCCAGCATACAAGGAATTTCCTCGCACTGAAAGGCATGTTGGGTAAGACTGAAAAACAGTAAAGTAAAGGACATCAAAAAACTTGCATTACTGAATGACAAATATAACAAAATTTCAAATAAAAAATTTAATAAAAATAGATTACAACAAATACAAGAACAGTTCTGTACACTGCTCCAGCAATTTGTAAAGATTGAAATTCCTGTGTAACTATTACTGAAAAATAAAATTAAATGAATATTTCCTACATTCTGTGGATTATACATTATCATGAGCACAAATAATGAAAAAAAGGAGCTAGATATGAGGTAAGTGTGTAGTTGTGATAATAATAATACAAGTATCTTTTGGGCTCGTGATGTTGAGATCTTTGGTATAAATACTAAAATGTGATGAGACAAGTGGAGTTAAAATTATCAAAAGGTTATAAAAGCTGTACTGAACATCCACACAGACAACATAAATGTAATAAAAATTTGTTCGAGCCAGTTCTTAAAAGTTTTGCTAAAAATAGACAGAGCTCAAAAAAGAAGGGGTTGCTATACTAACATATATGTGGCTTGCTGAGCAGTGATAAAATTTTGAAAGTTTTACTACACTTCACGAGTTGCAACATACAGCAAAAATTCACAATGATCCGAGAATTTTTTTAAAATATTTATTCCACTAGGTAAATAATTATGCTCAATGACAACTTTATTATCCTACGGTTATTCGGATTCCCTGCCCAGCCCGACTAGATATTCCAGCCGAAGCTTGCTCCTGCATGAGGTGCTGCTGCAGCAACAAGCATGTCACATGGTGCTGTTCATTGATGCAAGAGTACCTGTAAATACTGCAGTCACACACTGGTCAGTCAGTCTCACATATGAGACTTGTGCCACTGATTAGTGGAGTGTTTGGACCTCCCGTGTACTATGTTTTGATTTGGATTGCTCCCTAGACTATTTGTGTACACTTAAGAGGACATTGCTATGCTCTGGACTTTTCTTTGGCTAGCCTTAAACTTCGTGCACCCCACCATCACACACCACAGGAAAAGCCTGTCTGTTCCACTGGTCTCTGTGTTAATGCCAGTGGGTTGATCACAATAGAGGTAATTGCAGCTGAAACAGCAACAACAACTACAGAAAAAGCACAGAAAACATTGGGAATTCGATCACCATCAGCAACATGAATAGTAGAGGGAATTCCAACTGCAGCAGCAGAAACTGCTGTTACAACTACAACAACAGTTTGCTGCTGCAACTTCATTGCCTCCCCCTCCATCTTTTGCTTGCTTCTGCAGTCAAACGAGAGTTGGGAGGTCTATTTACATCGTCTTCAGTGTGAGGCAAGCCAAAAGACTGACACAGAATATCGAAGTGCACTCACTCTTACTGTGTTCTAGTAGTAAACTGTTCAAAGCAGTGCTAAACCTACACCCACTCTCGGTCCCCACTAGCTTGAGCTTTTCAAATGTTTGTAGTTTTCTGACTGACTGTTACAGTCACCAAACTCATGTAGTTGCAACTAGGATCCAATTTAACCGTTGTGTTAAGTAATGTAAAGGAAACAAAAGAAAAATTCGGAGTAGGTATTAAAATCCATGGAGAAGAAATAAAAACTTTGAGGTTCACTGATGACATTGTAATTCTGTCAGAGACAGCAAAGGACTTGGAAGAGCAGTTGAACAGAATGGATGGTGTCTTGAAGGGAGGATATAAGATGAACATCAACAAAAGCAAAACGAGGATAATGGATGTAGTCGAATTAAGTCGGGTGATGTTGAGGGTATTAGATTAGGAAATGAGACACTTGAAGTAGTAAAGGAGTTTTGCTATTTGGGGAGCAAAATAACTGATGATGGTCGAAGTAGAGCGCATATAAAAGCAAAACAAGGATAATGGAATGTATTTGTATGGAGTGTAGCCATGTATGGAAGTGAAACCTGGACGGTAAATAGTTTGGACAAGAAGAGAATAGAAGCTTTCGAAATGTGGTGCTACAGAAGAATGCTGAAGATTAGATGGGTAGATCACATAACTAATGAGGAAGTATTGAATAGGATTGGGGAGAAGAGAAGTTTGTGGCACAACTTGACCAGAAGAAGGGATCAGTTAATAGGACATGTTCTGAGGCATCAAGGGATCACCAATTTAGTATTGGAGGGCAGTGTGGAGGGTAAAAATCGTAGGGGGAGACCAAGAGATGAATACACTAAGCAGATTCAGAAGGACGTAGGTTGCATTAGGTACTGGGAGATGAAGAAGCTTGCACAGGATAGAGTAGCATGGAGAGCTGCATCAAACCAGTCTCAGGACTGAAGACCACAACAACAACAAGTAATGTAAGCAATCCTATGCAGTGTGTGGTGCTTACTTGCAAGGCTTAGCAAGCAAGTGTGATTTTTCCTGTGACCAGTGTGCTGCACCACATGCAGAGTCATTAATCTGTGATGTTATTATATTCCTCAATCCTAATAGAAAACTTTGTGCAAAGGCTTTAGAGCCATTTGATTCAACCATGAGTGATATGCCAAAAATGGCCAAATCTCATGAAGTTATGACATCAGCACAAGCTACCTTTCAAGATGCTTTTGATGTTGACTTTCTTAGTAGTAGTAGTAGTAGTAGTAGTAGTAGTAGTAGTAGTAGTCGCAGTCTGTTCTATGATCAATTGATTGCATTCAATGAAAATCATCATCCAAATTACCAAGCACCCATTCGTCCAATAGTCTGGTGACATGGGGATCAGAAGTTAGTGGATCAATTTGTGATCCCTGCCTTCACGGTCGGTAGACTCGCAAAAACATAAGTGCTTTGTTCACTTTCAGTGTGTCCCAAAGCAGGCGGAGGCTGATACAGCAGTTTCCTCTCCATCGTTGTCAAAGGAGCTCAGAAAAGTTTGTGCCATCACATCATATTCAGATTGTGGCTCATGGCACCAACACACTTTCTGCGGCATCACCTCCTTTACGTGCCACAAACTGGGGCATCTAGAAAATGTCTGCCTTGGCAGGTGTGTGACAGCATCACCAGCCACCAGTGTGCTGCATGCTATCTTGCTGGTGTCCATAGCAGCAGCAGGTGGGATGCAGAAGCTCACGTGGCAACTACACATTAATTTCCAGATGGACACAGGCTCGGCCATGTCGCTGATTAACAAGGACGTGTACTGGTGCTTCAGCATCCCACACTGTGCTGAGTGGTGGTGTACAATGGCCAGTCAATGCTGTTTGTGGTCAGATCATATTCCAAGCTAAGTATAAGAATGTATCTTGGCAACTAACACTTTTAGTAGGCAACTTTTGGATGACTACTAACATTTTTGGCTTAGACACATTTGCACATTTTGGTTCCAAAATCACAGCCAAGTGAATTTAGTTTCAACTGCGACACCATCCACAGAACCTGATACCTTATATGTGTAATATAAACAACTGTTTGAACCTACATTAGATTGTGCAACAGGCTTCCAAGCCAACAAATCCTTAAAGCAATCGGTAATGGCAAGTTTCGTAGAGCTCATCCAGTGCCTTTTGTAGAGCTTATCCAGTGCCTTTTGTAGAGCTTATCCAGTGCCTTTTGCCATGTATAATCAAGTTAAAGCTGAAGTATATAGGTGTGAAGGATGGGAATTATAGCCCCACTATTGTCTAGCTTGTGGGCTACACCCATAGTCATAGTTACGAAACCAGGAGAATCACTCCGAATTTGTGATGATCTTAAGTCTGCCATTAATGCTCGAGCAAATGCCAATCTGTACACAATTCTTAGCCTGCCGGAATTGTTGGCAGAACTGGCTGTGGACCATAAATTTTCAAAGACAGATCTCACTGACACGTAACTTCAATTGCCTGAAGATGACCAGATGAAACAGTTTTTAGTGATTAATACACAAGTTGGCATGTCTCATTATAACAGGATGCCATTTGAGGTCACAAGTGCTCCCACAATATTTCACAGATATCTTAAGCATCTCATCCAAGGTATCCCAAACTATGTTATTATTTAGTTGCTCATTACCGGAGCCATGCGAGAGCAGCTCTAAGCCTATGGTCTGCATTGTCTTCTTAACAAATGTAGTATCATCGAGCCAAATGTAAGGTAAATATTTTTTATTTTATTTTAGTTGTTTATTTGTTTGTTTGCTGTCCATATAAGAATCAGTTTTCAGACACTTTCGTAGATTTTAGTTCATATGTACAAAGCTTTAGTTAACATACATAACTGCACACAGTGATATCAATACTGAAGGTCAGAAATTAAGAT
Organism: Schistocerca cancellata; assembly: GCF_023864275.1. Lineage (NCBI taxonomy): Eukaryota > Metazoa > Arthropoda > Insecta > Orthoptera > Acrididae > Schistocerca > Schistocerca cancellata. Next base: position 283,688,472 of record NC_064631.1, on the reverse strand, counting down.
TTTTTGTTGTTGTAAAAACAAATTTATGCCATACACACTATTATACAGAGAGACTTTACAACGTGAAATATAAATGCATACATGACATAGTGTGCGAAGATCAGAAATCATCATTTTAGTGTTGCAAAAACAAACTTCATTTTAGTGTTGCAAAAACAAACTTATGCTATAGACGCTGTTTTACAAAAGGATAGTACAACTTGAAATCTTCTACTGAATAACAGCTTGACTCTATTAATAAATGCATAAGTTTATTCTTTAAAGTGTTTCAATTAGCTGTCTTGACATCAGGTGGAAATCTGTTATAAAAGATGGTTCCTAGTGTATGTAGACTATGGTCTGCAGCCTCTTTTTCATTTGCAATTCTGTGAAAGTTCTCCCTTCCCTGTGTATTGTACTTATGTACATTATTGTTTGTTACATTATATTCTGGATTTTGTTTCTCCAACATTATTCCTGCAGGATGTAGATGGAGTAGATGGATAGTATTTTATATTTTCTGTAGATTTTCCTATAAGGCTTTCTCATGTTTACCTTAGCTACCACTCTTACAGCCTTTTTTGTGGTCTGAAGACCTGTCTGAACAGACAGCTGGTGCCCCACCACATATCTCAGTACCATACTTAAGATGTGGATGTAGACCTCCAAAGTGTGGCTTCAGTTGTCTGAGACAGAAGTCACGTGTGTGTGAGTTGCATTTTTTGTGAGTGTCTGTGTGTGTTTGTTGTTTAATTTTGACGAAGGCCTTACTAGCTGAAAGCTATATTTGTGACAGTCTTTTTGTTGTGCTTATCTGCAACTCAGCATCTCTGCTATATGGTGAGTGGCAGCTTTCCTTTTCACAATATTGTTGCATTCCATCCTGGATTTTCCTTTGTTTGATTCTCACTCCAAAGTACATTTGTCTCAAGCTATCATGGCCCAGGAAGTCTGAGACTCTTTTCAGTAGATACACATTTGTACTGATTTTCTTACAAATATGGTCTATATGTTCTTTCCATGACAAGTGCTCATCAAAATGGTTCAAAATGGCTCTGAGCACTATGGGACTCAACTGCTGTGGTCATAAGTCCCCTAGAACTGAGAACTACGTAAACCTAACTAACCTAAGGACATCACACACATCCATGCCCGAGGCAGGATTCGAACCTGCGACCGTAGCGGTCGTGCGGTTCCAGACTGTAGCGCCTTTAACCGCTCGGCCACTTCAGCCGGCAGTGCTCATCAAAAATTACACCCAAAAAATTGTTAGTTTTCTGTAGCTAAGGGCCAATGGATGTGTAAATAGAGCTCCATTTCTGTTGTGTTATAGCTAAGCATAAATTGCATTGTCACTGTCTTCTCTTTATTTATGAGTAGCTTATTTGCAGTAAGAAAACTTTACAGAAAATTATAATTGATTTCACTACTGTTTGTAGTAGTTTGCATACCATGGCCCCAACTGACAAAAGATGTGTCATCAGCATAGCTTACAGTGTTGCAGTTTTGAAGTTCAATTAAATTGTTAATGTATGCAAGAAACAGAAAAGCCACCAATATACTTTCTTAGGGCAGACCACATTGATGTATCTCATGTGTTGATTTGGTTGTTGCCAACTGTTCATTCCTTTCATAGGTTAACTTGACACACTGTTTCCCGTCTTTCAAATAGGAGGAAAATAGTTGTAAGGCTACCCCTCTCATCCCGTACACTTCTAATTTATGCAATAGAATTGTATGATTGACAGTGTCAAAAGCTTTACTCATATCCAGGAAGGTGCCTGTTATCTTCTCTCCTTCATCTAGCTAGTTTAATATCTGACATATAAAAATTGCTACTGCTGGTACAGTAGCTCTTCCCTTTCTAAACCACACTGTAGATTATTAAATAGATTATGTTTGATGAAACATGCCTCAAATTGATTTAATAATACTTTCTCAAATAATTTCTCAAACACTGAAGTTAATGATATTGGCCTATTGTTTTTCATGCCAGTTTTTATTCCCTTCTTATACACTATATGATTTCAGTGATTTTTAAAAGATAATGGAATTCTCCAAGGCAGAGGGAGATATTTATTAGATGTGTCAGAGGCTTCACTAATTCTCCTCTGCATTCCTTTAGCAGCTATGTTATCCCAGCCACAAGACATTTTAGCTTGAATTCTTGAAATGACTGCTTGTAGGCCCCTCTCAGTAATGCCATGGATGTAAAGGATGGCTAGTTTTTGTAACATTTAAATTGGGTGCCCAGTCGTGTGTTTCATATGTGCCAGTTATATTAAACATCTGTATGACTTCTCACACATTTCTTTTGGGTCATTTGTTATAGTGTCATTTCCTTTTAATATTGTGCTGGTGTGTTCACGAGATTGCTGTTTCCAATGTTCTTTACACATTATTTTCTAGGCTGTTTTACTAACACAGGTTGAGTTGCTTATTTGATAGGCACATTTCTGAGCTTTAAGGTTAGTCAATGAATCTCTGTCTTTTTCTCTAAGCAGTTTGTATTTTGTTAAATAGCACTGTAATTTGTATCTCTAAAGCAGTCTTTCACGTTATCTCTCACTTCAATGATTTATGGAGGGGAATTTGCAGCTTTTTGATTAATAGCTTCGTTTACTTGTTTTACTAAACGGCATGTTTCATTTAAAGTTTTATTGACTAGTTTATAGAAATTTTCCCATTTATCATTCACATCCGTTGCATTGTAAAGTGGTTCCCATTTTTCATTGCCTGATGCCCTCTTATTATAATTAAATTTTCTTTTAAGCATAAATTTATCACTTTTAGTTATATCTACATTCCTTACATGTGGCATGCTTTAAGTAAAGAAGAGCTCACGCTCACACAGTACACAGTACACAGTAAGTGGCTTGAAACAGCATATCCAGACACTCCGGGATGATGATGGCATTGAAACAGAGGATGACAAGCGTAAAGCTGAAATACTAAACACGTTTTTCCAAAGCTGTTTCACAGAGGAAGACCGCACTGCAGTTCCTTCTCTAAATCCTCGCACAAACGAAAAAATGGCTGACATCGAAATAAGTGTCCAAGGAATAGAAAAGCAACTGGAATCACTCAACAGAGGAAAGTCCACTGGACCTGACGGGATACCAATTCGATTCTACACAGAGTACGTGAAAGAACTTGCCCCCCTTCTAACAGCCGTGTACCGCAAGTCTCTAGAGGAACGGAAGGTTCCAAATGATTGGAAAAGAGCACAGGTAGTCCCAGTCTTCAAGAAGGGTCGTCGAGCAGATGCGCAAAACTATAGACCTATATCTCTGACGTCGATCTGTTGTAGAATTTTAGAACATGTTTTTTGCTCGAATATCATGTCGTTTTTGGAAACTCAGAATCTACTATGTAGGAATCAACATGGATTCCGGAAACAGCGATCGTGTGAGACCCAACTCGCTTTATTTGTTCATGAGACCCAGAAAATATTAGATACAGGCTCCCAGGTAGATGCTATTTTTCTTGACTTCCGGAAGGCGTTCGATACAGTTCCGCACTGTCGCCTGATAAACAAAGTAAGAGCCTACGGAATATCAGACCAGCTGTGTGGCTGGATTGAAGAGTTTTTGGCAAACAGAACACAGCATGTTGTTATCAACGGAGAGACGTCTACAGACGTTAAAGTAACCTCTGGTGTGCCACAGGGGAGTGTTATGGGACCATTGCTTTTCACAATATATATAAATGACCTAGTAGATAGTGTCGGAAGTTCCATGCGGCTTTTCGCGGATGATGCTGTAGTATACAGAGAAGTTGCAGCATTAGAAAATTGTAGCGAAATGCAGGAAGATCTGCAGCGGATAGGCACTTGGTGCAGGGAGTGGCAACTGACCCTTAACATAGACAAATGTAATGTATTGCGAATACATAGAAAGAAGGATCCTTTATTGTATGATTATATGATAGCGGAACAAACACTGGTAGCAGTTACTTCTGTACAATATCTGGGAGTATGCATGCGGAACGATTTGAAGTGGAATGATCATATAAAAGTAATTGTTGGTAAGGCGGGTACCAGGTTGAGATTCATTGGGAGAGTCCTTAGAAAATGTAGTCCATCAACAAAGGAGGTGGCTTACAAAACACTCGTTCGACCTATACTTGAGTATTGCTCATCAGTGTGGGATCCGTACCAGATCGGGTTGACAGAGGACATAGAGAAGATTCAAAGAAGAGCGGCGCGTTTCGTCACGGGGTTATTTGGTAACCGTGATAGCGTTACGGAGATGTTTAACAAACTCAAGTGGCACACTCTGCAAGAGAGGCGCTCTGCATCGCGGTGTAGCTTGCTCGCCAGGTTTCGAGAGGGTGCGTTTCTGGATGAGGTATCGAATATATTGCTTCCCCCTACTTATACCTCCCGAGGAGATCACGAATGTAAAATTAGAGAGATTAGAGCGCGCACAGAGGCCTTCAGACAGTCGTTCTTCCCGCGAACCATACGCGACTGGAATAGGAAAGGGAGGTAATGACAGTGGTACGTAAAGTGCCCTCCGCCACACACCGTTGGGTGGCTTGCGGAGTATAAATGTAGATGTAGATGTAGACGACGCAGTCACTAACTTACCGGCCCCAGTTGTTGTTGTGGTCTTCAGTCCAGAGACTGGTTTGATGCAGCTCTCCATGCTACTCTATCCTGTGCAAGCTTCTTCATCTCCCAGTACCTACTGCAACCAACATCCTTCTGGATCTGCTTAGTGTATTCATCTCTTGGTCTCCCTCTACGACTTTTACCCTGCACGCTGCCCTCCAACACTAAAATGGTGATCCCTTGATGTTTCACAACATGTCCTACCAACCAATCGCTTCTTCTAGTCAAGTTGTGCCACGAATTCCTCTTCTCCGCAATTCATTTCAGTAACTCCTCTTTAGTTACATGATCTATCCATCTAATCTTAGCATTCTTCTGTAGCACCACATTTCGAAAGCCTCAATTCTCTTCTTGTCTAAACTATTTATCATCCGTGTTTCACTTCCATACATGGTTACACTCCATACAAACACTTTCAGAAAAGACTTTCTGACACTTAAATGGCCAGTTTATATTTTATATCCTCACTACTTCGACCATCATCAGTTATTTTGCTCCCAAAATAGCAAAACTCGTTTACTACTTTCTGTGTCTCATTTCCTAATCTAATTCTCTCAGCATCACCTGATTTAATTTGACTATATGCCGCTAACCTCATTTTGCTTTTGTTGATGTTCATCTTATATCCTCCTTTCAAGACACTGTCCATTCCGTTCAACTGTTATCTCGGTCCTTTGCTGTCTCTGATATAATTGCAATGTCATCGGCAAACCCAAAATTTTTATTTCTTCTCCATGGATTTTAATTCCTACTCCAAATTTTTCTTTTGTTTCCTTTACTGCTTGTTCAATATACAGATTGAATAATGTTGGAACCAGCCCTTAAGAACCTCAAATTTTATTATTTCTTTTAAGTAATGACTTTACAGTACCTTTGTAATGCCTCATTTTCCCCTCGAACTCTTACATTTCCTGCGCCAGAAAGCAGAATTTTTGTCCTTTAATTGCTTTCCATGCAGTTTACCACATTATGGAATATCGAGTCATTATCAACATCAACTCAGTTGACAATCTTTTTTATTATTTGAAAATGTTCTACAAGAGATCCCCCTTTCCTAGAGTTTGCAGAACTCTGCAGCATTTGTCTTCAAGTTGGGTTCTTCTTGCAAAGCTTTCTTCAGTGCCTTTGTTACATCTGAACTTTTCTACAGTTTAGTAAAATTTCCAAGCCAATGTAGAAGTCCCATGCTTGTCAGTTCTGTATTCAGATTTTCATTTGTTACATTCATGTATGTTACAATATACTAGTAAAGACTTAATGCTTTGTGTTCTGTGTAAATGAATATGTGTATTAATACAGGGTGTTTCAAAAATGACCGGTATATTTGAAACGGCAATAAAAACTAAACGAGCAGCGATAGAAATACACCGTTTGTTGCAATATGCTTGGGACAACAGTACATTTTCAGGCGGACAAACTTTCGAAATTACAGTAGTTACAATTTTCAACAACAGATGGCGCTGCAAGTGATGTGAAAGATATAGAAGACAACGCAGTCTGTGGGTGCGCCATTCTGTACGTCGTCTTTCTGCTGTAAGCGTGTGCTGTTCACAACGTGCAAGTGTGCTGTAGACAACATGGTTTATTCCTTAGAACAGAGGATTTTTCTGGTGTTGGAATTCCACCGCCTAGAACACAGTGTTGTTGCAACAAGACGAAGTTTTCAACGGAGGTTTAATGTAACCAAAGGACCGAAAAGCGATACAATAAAGGATCTGTTTGAAAAATTTCAACGGACTGGGAACGTGACGGATGAACGTGCTGGAAAGGTAGGGCGACCGCGTACGGCAACCACAGAGGGCAACGCGCAGCTAGTGCAGCAGGTGATCCAACAGCGGCCTTGGGTTTCCGTTCGTCATGTTGCAGCTGCGGTCCAAATGACACCAACGTCCACGTATCGTCTCATGCGCCAGAGTTTACACCTCTATCCATACAAAATTCAAACGTGGCAACCCCTCAGCGCCGCTACCATTGCTGCACAAGAGACATTCGCTAATGATATAGTGCACAGGATTGATGACGGCGATATGCATGTGGGCAGCATTTGGTTTACTGACGAAGCTTATTTTTACCTGGACGGCTTCGTCAATAAACAGAACTGGCGCATATGGGGAACCGAAAAGCCCCATGTTGCAGTCCCATCGTCCCTGCATCCTCAAAAAGTACTGGTCTGGGCCGCCATTTCTTCCAAAGGAATCATTGGCCCATTTTTCAGATCCGAAACGGTTACTGCATCACGCTATCTGGACATTCTTCGTGAATTTGTGGCGGTACAAACTGCCTTAGACGACACTGCGAACACCTCGTGGTTTATGCAAGATGGTGCCCGGCCACATCGCACGGCCGACATCTTTAATTTCCTGAATGAATATTTCGATGATCGTGTGATTGCTTTGGGCTATCCGAAACATACAGGAGGCGGCGTGGATTGACCTCCCTATTCACCAGACATGAACCCCTGTGACTTCTTTCTGTGGGGGACACTTGAAAGACCAGGTGTACCGCCAGAATCCAGAAACAATTGAACAGCTGAAGCAGTACATCTCATCTGCAAGTGAAGCCATTCCGCCAGACACGTTGTCAAAGGTTTCGGGTAATTTCATTCAGAGACTACGCCATATTATTGCTACGCATGGTGGATATGTGGAAAATATCATACTATAGAGTTTCCCAGACCGCAGCGCCATCTGTCGTTAAAAATTGTAACTACTGTAATTTCGAAAGTTTGTCTGCCTGAAAATGTACTGTTGTCCCAAGCATATTGCAACAAACGGTGTATTTCTATCGCTGCTCGTTTAGTTTTTATTGCCGTTTCAAATATACTGGTCATTTTTGAAACACTCTGTATATTGGCTGTTCCATTAACCAAAAGACATATTATTTGGTGACAAGAATTCATGAAATCGTAAGGACGATCCAGAATGGCATTAGCATAACTCATTGAGGTTATCAAAATGCAGATATGCCAAAAATGGCAGTTTACTAAACAACAGAAAGTGTCAAAATAATAACGCGAGTTGTTATAACTGCCAATGAAATGCAGCACTAAATCATGCGATCAAAAGTAAATGTACCAACATTTCCGATATTTTACAAAAATAAAGGAATGGTGGTACATGTTCATGTGCTGCCTACGTCAACTTTTCAGACAAATGCGCATCAGTACGAAAAAAATTCCCGAGCTACTTAAGCAACTACTGGCGAACTTTAAGGCAAAAACACATGTTCTGGTCACCACTTACAAATTCGTCAACAGAAAAAAGATGCCTGGGCATACATATTGAGAATGGATTGCTGATTTATGTGATGCTGCAAGGCATCACAATTTCATAAGCTAACACAATGGCCAAGAGATTGCTTACACTGACGGACTGATCAGAGATGTCTTTAAAATGCATACCCCTCATGATACCATGCAGAACTTAGCCCTGCACCACAGCAGTCCTTCACTGGACTTGCTTACCCCTTTGGGTACCAATAATATATACAAAAAAACTAATTTTGAAAATTTTCACAAAATGACATTTATCATCATAGTAAGCAACAAATACCATAAGAAACTGACAAAAAGTAAACAATCAATTGATTTAAGAAGGTGGTTTTATTTTGGAACCACTGGGACACACGGTTTTCAACCGCTCTTCATTTCATTAAATATATCTGAACCCCCCCCCCCCCCCCCCATGAACAATGGACCTTGCCCTTGGTTGGGAGGCTTACATGCCTCAACAATACAGATAGCTGTACCGTAGGTGCGATCACAATGGAGGGCTATATGTGGAGAGGCCAACCAAACGTGTGGTTCCTGAAGAGGGGCAGCAGCCTTTTCAGTAGTTGCAGGGGCAACAGTCTGTATGATTCACTGATCTGGCCTTGCAACATTGACCAAAACGGCCTTGCTGTGCTGGTACTGCGAACGGCTGAAAGCAAGGAAAAACTACAGCCAAAATTTTTCCCGAGGGCATCGAACTTTACTTTAGGGTTAAATGATGATGGTCTTCTCTTGGGTAAAAATTCCGGAGGTAAAATAGTCCCCATTCAGATCTATGGGCAGGGACTACTCAGGAGGACGTTGTTATCAGGAGAAAGAAAACAGCATGGAATGTCAGATCCCTTAATCGGGCTGGTAGGTTAGAAAATTTAAAAAGGGAAATGGATAGATTAAAGTTAGATATAGTGGGAATTAGTGAAGTTCAGTGGCAGGAGGAACAAGACTTTTGGTTAGGGGAATACAGGGTTATAAATACAAAATCGAATAGGGGTAATGCAGGAGCAGGTTTAATAATGAATAAAAAAAATAGGAGCGCAGGTAAGCTACTATGAACAGCATAGTGAACACATTATTGTAGCCAAGATAGACATGAAGCCCACACGTACCACAGTAGTACAAGTTCAAATGCCAATTATCTCTGAAGATAACAAAGAGATTGAAGAAATGTATGGCAAGATAAAAGAAATCATTCAGATAGTGAGGGGAGACAACAATTTAATAGTTGTGGGGGACTGGAATTCAATAGTAGGAAAAGGAAGAGAAGGAAAAGTAGTAGATGAATATGGAATGGGGCAAGGAATGAAAGAACAAGCCACCTGGTGGAATTTTGCACAGAGCATAACTTAATCATAGCTAACACTTGATTTAAGAATCACGAAAGAAGGTTGTACACGTGGAAGAGGCCTGGAGACACTGGAAGGTTTCAGATAGATTATATAATGGTAGGAACCAGGTTTTAAATGTTAAGACATTTCCAGCAGCAGATGTAGACTCTGACCACAATTTACTGGTTATGAACTGTAGACTAAAGCTGAAGAAACTGCAAAAAGGTGGGAATTTAAGGAGATGGGACCTGGATAAACTAAGAGAACAAGAGGTTTCAGAGAGAACATTAGGGACTGATGGACAAGAACGGGGGAAAGAAATACAGTAGAAGAAGAATGGGTGGCTTTGTGAGATGAAATAGTGAATGCAACCGAGGACCAAGTAGGTATAAAGACCAGGGCTAGTAGAAATTCTTGGGTAACAGGAGAGATATTGAATTTAATTAATGAAAGGACAATACACAAAAATGGAGATGACTGAAGAGAATCAATATTGCAGAAGTGCAACCCTTCCACAAATTGCTGCAGATTTCAGTCCTGGGCCATCAACAAGTGTCAGCATGCGATTCATTCAACGAAACATTATCGATATGGGCTTTTGGAGTCAAAAGCCCACCCGTGTACCCTTGATGGTTGCACGACACAAAGCTTTACGTATCGCCTGGGACCATCATCACTGATATTAGACTGTTGATGACTGGAAACATGTTGCCTCGTCGAATGTGTCTCGTTTCAAATTGTATCGAGCAGATGGATGTGTGCAGGTATGGAGACAATCTCCTGACTCCATGGACCCTGCATCTGAGCAGGGGACTGTTCAAGCTGGTGGAGGCTCTGTAATTGTGTGGGGCGTGTGCAGATGGAGTGATATGGGACCCCTGATACATCTAAATATGGCTCTGACAGGTGACACGTACGTAAGCATCCTGTCTGATCAACTGCATCCATTCATGTCCATTGTGCATGCTGACGGACTTGGGCAATTCCAGAAGGACAATGCGACACCCCACATGTCCGGAATTGCTACAGGGTGGCTCCAGGAACACTCTTCTGAGTTTAAACACCTCTACTGGCCACCAAACTTCCCAGACATGAACATTACTGAGCATATCTGCGATGCCTTGTGATGTGCTGTTCAGAAGAGATTTCCACCCCCTCGTATTCTTATGGTTTTATGGACAACCCTACAGGATTCATGGTGTCAATTACAATACTTCAGACATTAGTCAAGTCTCTGCCACATCGTGTTGTGGCACTTCTGTTTGCTCACGGAGGCCCTACTCGATATTAGGCAAGTGGACCAGTTTCTTTGGCTCTTTAGTGTAATATGTTTCTGCATATGAAATATAGTTAACATATCAAATTTTTCTTTAGACTTGGGTGGAGGTCTCTGTCTGTTACCAGTCTCAACAAAACTGATCTGATGTAGCACATTCATTTGTGATCACACCATGCTACTGATAAAACCAGAGTGTAATATCCACAACATTCCTCATATTTCATAAACTGTTTAAGATATCGAAATAAGATTTTGGCAGATGATAGTACGCAAACAGGAGAGTATTTTGCCATTTGGTTATTATGCAGAACTTCATTATCTACTGTGTTGTTTCACTCACTACATACTTTTTCGACGAAAGAATGTAGCATTTAGGGGCCATTGATAGCTGACAAAACGAGACGTTCCATGGGTTTTGGCACAATGTAAATGAAGACATTACACATTTATTTTGTACCAAGGCTGTGCTTTTTTGTAAGGTACTCACCTTACTTTTCCTCAGTTCCTCACTTAATTAACTTAATAAAGTACTGTTTCAGGATCCTCTCGCAACTGTGGCTACACAATATGTTAGTGAGGTGACACTATGTAGACTCTGCTGTATTTTGGCAAAAGAAGCAAATTTTAATATGGCAACAAAAAAAATGTGTAAATTTTACTCGAAATTCACCAATTTCTTTTTAGATACTAACCAAAGAAGAGGTGACAGATCATTTTGAATAGTCACCAAGCGAGTGTGGTTGTGAGCGTAGGCTTCAATTTGGAATGACACTTCCCCTCCAGTGCTTGGCATTTCCCCTACAGTGTCTGCCGACAGCCCCCACCCCTACTGCTCTCCCCACACTTGCCCTACCAATTGCGCATCTATCGGCTACGGTATTCTGTGTGGACTATACCAGATATAACTTTTTCTTTAAAGAATCCATTGCCCTTGTACAAAACAGATTCAGATGTCTGATTATTTTACAAATGAGTTACTGTGTTAAATATATGACATTAAATTTGGATTTTGTCATTAAGTATATAAATGAGAAAAATGCATTTTAAGCACAAGCAATTTTTTTGTGAACCTCAATGTTTATGATGTCATATCTCTTGAACTATGTTTCATACAATGATATAATTTTGCAGTTACATACAGTGATACATGGAGGTACTATCTGCAAAGTGTGTTGCAAATAGAGTTAGTAGTAAAGAAGTAATAAATTAAAATGTCATGCCTGATGAAGTTTTACTGTGAGCCATTTCAAGTAGTAGCTAGTTTTTCAAGTATCTAAATGTCTGTTACATTGTATCTCATGAACTACGTATTATACAATGATACAACTTTGCAGGGGCATTCTGTGGTATATGTAGATGCTCTCTGCAAACTTTGTGGTGAATAAAGTTGGTAGTAATGAAATAATAAATGTCTGATGAAGTTTTACTGCACAGTCATCAAAAATGTAGTAAGTGATAAACTTTTTATCTTTCATTTTTTATTTTTTTGTAATTTGGTCAATAATCACATGAAATATTCAAAATCAAATTTCTGTTACTCCTGGATGCCGTCAGACAGGTAACCTGCAACTGGTTCTGGGGTAGTCCCTTGAAATACAGGTCTGATTCTGAGGCCTGAGGAGGTCTTTGAAAATATCCGAAGTGGCAAATGTTTCATAAAAAAACAGATTGATCAGATGCATATCTTCTATTGAAACTGGATGATGAGTCCACTTGGACTATTTGAATACCAGATTAGCATTTGGCATAAGAAGTGTTCCTGCAATAAACCAGCAATTTGTGGAACAAAGGGCATATCTTGATGTACCAAATACACTCCTGGAAATGGAAAAAAGAACACATTGACACCGGTGTGTCAGACCCACCATACTTGCTCCGGACACTGCGAGAGGGCTGTACAAGCAATGATCACACGCACGGCACAGCGGACACACCAGGAACCGCGGTGTTGGCCGTCGAATGGCGCTAGCTGCGCAGCATTTGTGCACCGCCGCCGTCAGTGTCAGCCAGTTTGCCGTGGCATACGGAGCTCCATCGCAGTCTTTAACACTGGTAGCATGCCGTGACAGCGTGGACGTGAACCGTATATGCAGTTGACGGACTTTGAGCGAGGGCGTATAGTGGGCATGCGGGAGGCCGGGTGGACGTACCGCCGAATTGCTCAACATGTGGGGCGTGAGGTCTCCACAGTACATCGATGTTGTCGCCAGTGGTCGGCGGAAGGTGCACGTGCCCGTCGACCTGGGACCGGACCGCAGCGACGCACAGATGCACGCCAAGACCGTAGGATCCTACGCAGTGCCGTAGGGGACTGCACCGCCACTTCCCAGCAAATTAGGGACACTGTTGCTCCTGGGGTATCGGCGAGGACCATTCGCAACCGTCTCCATGAAGCTGGGCTACGGTCCCACACACCGTTAGGCCGTCTTCCGCTCACGCCCCAACATCGTGCAGCCCGCCTCCAGTGGTGTCGCGACAAGCGTGAATGGAGGGACGAATGGAGACGTGTCGTCTTCAGCGATGAGAGTCGCTTCTGCCTTGGTGCCAATGATGGTCGTATGCGTGTTTGGCGCAGTGGAGGTGAGCGCCACAATCAGGACTGCATACGACCGAGGCACACAGGGCCAACACCTGGCATCATGGTGTGGGGAGCGATCTCCTACACTGGCCGTACACCACTGGTGATTGTCGAGGGGACACTGAATAGTGCACGGTACCTCCAAACCGTCATCGAACCCATCGTTCTACCATTCCTAGACCGGCAAGGGAACTTGCTGTTCCAACAGGACAATGCACGTCCGCATGTATCCCGTGCCACCCAACGTGCTCTAGAAGGTGTAAGTCAAGTACCCTGGCCAGCAAGATCTCCGGATCTGTCCCCCATTGAGCATGTTTGGGACTGGATGAAGCGTCGTCTCACGCGGTCTGCACGTCCAGCACGAACGCTGGTCCAACTGAGGCGCCAGGTGGAAATGGCATGGCAAGCCGTTCCACAGGACTACATCCAGCATCTCTACGATCATCTCCATGGGAGAATAGCAGCCTGCATTGCTGCGAAAGGTGGATATACACTGTACTAGTGCCGACATTGTGCATGCTCTGTTGCCTGTGTCTATGTGCCTGTGGTTCTGTCAGTGTGATCATGTGATGTATCTGACCCCAGGAATGTGTCAATAAAGTTTCCCCTTCCTGGGACAATGAATTCACGGTGTTTTTATTTCAATTTCCAGGAGTGTACTTGCATAATGTAACTGTTATAGGTAAAAATGAATGAGCATATGAGGATTTTGGATATGCTTTTCAGACAACTAGAAGAAAATGGTTTCTGTTCCAATAGGAAAAAATGTGAATTCTTCTAGAACCAAGTGGAATAGCTGAGCTACATCACTGATGCAGGTGGACTCCAACCACCCTAAATGTGTGTCAAAGCAATAAAAACTCTCCCTTGTCCAAAGAATATTTAATGGGGAAAGTAAATTCATCAAAGGATATATTGAAATCACAAGACCACTGCATCAATTTTGAAAGAGAAATGCACAGTTCAAATGGATCAAGCAAGAAAAACTGCATTTTTGAAGACCTACAAGGAAAGGAATCTTGTGCACTTTGACTCAAGTCAAATTGTGGTATTAGCTACTGATGCATCATCATATGGAATCAGAGCAGAATTGTCTCATAAGTATTCAGATGAATCAGAGAAATCCACTATTGTTGGTACCAATGCTTCAAATGGACATTAGGGCAGATAAGGCCAGAGTGAAAAAGCAGCACTATCCATAAGAAACTTCACCAATATCTGTATGGAAGATCGTTTGAATTGATCACAAGTCACAAGACTCTGGTTTCAATATTCCATGCAAGCAAACAGCTGCCAGTAAAAACAGTTCAGAGACTATAAACATGGGCAATCACACTCATGTGATATAACTGTGAAATCTGAAACAGACCCACAGAAAAACATGACAATAATGATGGCTTTATCAAGGCCGCCTGCTGGTCCAGATGAAAAATTCAACTTGTCTCAAGAATTATGCTTGCAGAAATAGATCAATTCATTTGCAATTGATCGCAGACAATTTTGTGAAGTCATGAGCACTAAACATGATTGTACATTATGTGAAAAATGGATGGACAATCTATTAACCAACTGAAAAAAAAAAGCTTTGCAGCCTCATTTTTAAAAAACTATTGCGATTTGCACCAACCACAGCTTCTTAATTCTTCTGACAAATTTTACAATGGTTATTATACCCAAGACAGAAAAGTTATAAGACACTTCATTATGGACACTGGGGCATTGCAAAAATGAAACAAATGGCTAGAAGATATTGCTGGAGGCCAAAGATGAACAAAGAAATTGGTTCAAGTGTGAACTTTGTCAAATGGCAAAACTACATTCCAAAATAGATTTTAAAAACTGCCCCCAAGCAACAGAACCATGGGAAAAGATGTACACTGGTTACACTTGATCATTCTGGAAAGCACCATGGTTTGTAACTGTGGACGCATACTCACAGTTCCCATATATGTTTGACATTATGTCAACGACTACAGATGACCCAATAAAGGCAATTCAAAAAGTCTTTCCATAGAAGGGTAGTTTCTAACAATGGGACACAATTTGTATAAATGGAATTCAGAGATTTCTGTGGCAATAATGACACATGAGCTCCATTTAAGCACACTTCAAATGATGAAGCAGAAAGCTTAGTCACAAATTTCAAAAAATCCACGGAGAAGGCTTACTGAAGAGGAGGGAACAAGGAAGATGCTCTGTAGAAAATGCTGACGTTTTATCGCACAACTCCAAATCCAATAACCGGAAAATCACCTGCTGAACCACTTCACAACCATCAGCCAAGGATCACATTGTAACTTATCCTTCCATCAAAAGAGGAGGCAAGGCTAAAGAAGAGTTTGAAGTTCTACATTGGTTACCCATGAAACTGCCTCATGGAACTGTCAAAAGGCATCAAAATTAACTCTGAAAACACAGAATATTGAAGAATAGTGGGCAACACAGAACTGAAAATGAATGAACTTAATTCAATTGCTTCCTGATCCAGTAGTAGAACAGGATGAAACTGTATCCCTGGATAACACTTCATGCATCGAACCGGAAATTACAGAGACTGAGGTAAGACCAACAAAACTTATGAGATCAAAAATCATTTGTCAAAATGTGGTATTCTACAGCCCATTCTGCCATTAACTGGGGATGAAATGTTAGACCTGAACTTATCAACATTTTAACAGAATTTATAAGTGTTCATGTAAGTGCAATGATTGTCTGTTTTGTGTTCACTTTTTTATTTGTTGTGTGCACATAACATTCCATGTTAATATACCAGCAGCTTCAAGAATTACAACTAACATAGCCACTAACCAAAAGTCATATTTAGAATCCCATGACGTAAGACCATTCTTACCCCTGTTAAACAAACCCTTAAGCAATATTTGTTTTGTAAAAACCAACATTTGCCACTGATTCCAGCCAATTAAAAATGCAGCTTCCTCAAAGTCCAAGATCCACTTATTGTCTAGGTATCTGTCATTGCTACTAAATTACTTAGGAGCACCCTCTACATCACAACACAAAAGAGAAAATTTACATTGATCATGTGGAAATGGTGAGAAGGTATTTTTTTCACCTTTTTATCTAGTAAACTCAGTTTTCTGTTGTCATCATTTTGGAATTCATCTTTTGCATCACCATTATCTCCACATTGTACATCATCATCAGTTTTCAATGCTATTTTTTCTGTGTTGGATGAATAACAACAAATTTCAGTAGTCATTTCATTTTTTGTCCCATTATCTATACACAATATACTGCAGGTTGTTTCCAACTACACTTCTGAAAATTTCATTTTTTGTCCCATTATCTATACACAACATACTGCAGGTTGTTTCCAACTACACTTCTGAAAATTACTTTTCAATAAATGATTTCTTAGCTTCTTGTTCACCAGCATTTTATTGAAAAGTGGAACTAGGATATTCTGTAAAGCATTTCCAATTTTTTCTATCAGTTGAAACTGTTTCAAAAATTAACTCATGTAAAAATTTAGTGGCTATAGCCAGTGCAGAGATTGTATTTTAATCTACTTTTTTTATTTTACTTAACGCTGCCATTTCTAGATATTTTATCAACTTCCTTAAACTGGCAATACAGCTAACTTTTCACAGTATTCCAAAATCGATGTCATAGCTTCTCAAAATTAATGGGTAAGTAAACCTGTCCTTGACAGATCCAATTTGGCATTCCACACTAAAAACTTATTTTGTCTGATAGTTTTTTCTTTTTTCATTTATTTCTTCTGTCATCATTCCGCTAGCACTAATCATTATTAACACATGAATCTGCACCATATATTTAAAATCCACACAGTCACATACTACTACATCGCAGCTGGCAAACTAACTCTCAAGAAAACTCATAGTAAACATCACAGATGTACAGGCAAAAACAGCACCACATCATTCAGTTGATAACAGGAGAGTACTCAAAATGTGTAGGAAAAATGGTTCAAATTCCACACAAACTTCTTATTATTACCACAAATACAAACTCTAATGATTAACAGAACAAAAGAACAGACTAAGCAACTCACATGTTCTGCATGAATGTAGTTTCTTCCTGAAAAAATAAAATCTGTTCTGCTTCTCTGTTGTGTCACTTGTCTTGTCAGCAAGGAAACCTGTAAATCCGTCATTCGAATCCCACACAAGTAACATATAATGGGTGATTCAAAAAGAAAAAACAGATTTCAACTGTTAATTACAGACAAAATGCAAAAGATAGAAACACATTGCGCATATAACTGGATAGAGGAAGATTCAGTTTTGACACAGCTCCATTGTTGTTTGTTTGTAACAACATGGCAACTACACAGCAAGAGAAATGATTTTACAAGTTGGAATTTGCACGAAGTCAATCCACTGTTCAAATGCAAAGTGCACTCCGCCATTGACTCTGCAGGAAGCCAGCCGCCCCTGCAAAAGCAGATATATGACTGGCATACAAAATTCTTGGAAGCTGGTTGCTTATGAAAAGGGAAGAGCACTGGTTGGTCATTCATGTCTGCTGAAAATGTTGAGTGTATCTGAGATGCATTCATACAGAGCCCATGGAAGTCCACAAGATGGGCAGGCCAAGAACTTCAACTTCTTGTTCTGAAGCAACTTCTGCATATGAAGCCTTAAAAGTTGCAGTTACTGCAGCAACCCGGATCCTGGCAACCATAACAGAAGTTATGAAATTTGCAAAAGCAGATATATGACTGGCATACAAAATTCTTGGAAGCTGGTTGCTTATGAAAAGGGAAGAGCACTGGTTGGTCATTCATGTCTGCTGAAAATGTTGAGTGTATCTGAGATGCATTCATACAGAGCCCATGGAAGTCCACAAGATGGGCAGGCCAAGAACTTCAACTTCTTGTTCTGAAGCAACTTCTGCATATGAAGCCTTAAAAGTTGCAGTTATTGCAGCAACCCGGATCCTGGCAACCATAACAGAAGTTATGAAATTTGCATTTCAATTCTTCAGCATATGTCAGAGGATACTTTTTTCAAATGACTCATCTTTTCAGAAAAATTGACTTTTCATCTGTCATGTACAATAATCACCATAATGTAAGAATTTGGGGGTCACAAAATCCAGGCATCGTCATAGAACATAAGAGACTCACCGAAACTGAAAGTGGGGCAGCTCTACATGAAGGTACCAATAGCCCAGGAAGGCCGCCGACCGCGGGAATTCGCGCCGCCCCCATCCCGCCAGCCTACACGAGACTTCCAGAGCACCCTGGAAGACATCGAGGGACTGGAATAACTGGCATTCGCCGTGTCACAGGGCTCGTTGGTCTAGGGGTATGATTCCTGCTTAGGGTGCAGGAGGTCCCGGGTTCAAATCCGTGCCATCTGTGTTCACAAAGTTTATGGACCTTTCTTTTTTGGGGAGAAAACATGTGACAGGAATTTAATATCTGGACATGCTGCAAAATTGATTGTTTCTTCAATTTAACAACGATTCCAAAGATTTCATTTTAATGCACAAAGCACCCTGCCTCATTTCTCCTTGAAGTGCTGCGTTATCTTAAAAACACTATCCTACAGTGCTAGACTGACTGGAAGAGGTGGACAACAAGATCTTGTTCATTGCTTTTGGCCTCCCAGGTCACCAGGCCTCACACCTTGCTATTTTTTTCTATGGGGATACATAAAAGACAGTGTCTTTGTCCCACCTATGGCAGCTACTCTTCAAGAGCTGAGAAACTGAACTGTTGGAGCTGTCAGTTCAATAAGCAGCGGCCTGTTGATTTGTGGAATGAAATGGACTACCATTCTGATGTTTCTTGAGCAACACATCATGCTCATATTGAGTATATGGTATAGAGTCTATGCGAACATAAAACTTTGAACTTCACTCTACCCATGGACATGCACGATTCGTTTCAATTAGTTCGTCTGTAAATAACAATTGAAATCTGTTCTTTCTTTTTGAATCACCCTGTACACTAAATTTAAAAGGTTTGTAGTTTATAGACATCTCCTGGATGTGTAAGCCCTGGGAAAGCCTGAAATTTAAATCTCATATCCAGCAAATAGTACTCATTACTCAATCTGTTTTTATTGTAACATTCTCAGAATTACCTTGATTTGGCTGGACTCTGGAAAACATTCAGACAATGTAAGTTGGGCGAGGGGGCTGTCAGGACTGCGGAGATCAGTGGTAACTAAACGACCCTCTTCACTGGCAGAGACGAGAACATTCTCGCCCCAAGAAGCTAACCCGAGAGCAGCACGATGATGGGGCCGCAGCAGAGATGCAGGTCCATCTCCAGAACATCTGGTATCTACCAACGCCACATGACCTGTATACTGGCCACAGGCCAACACTGACGAATGAGTGATCTGTGTTAATGAGAGAACGGCTGCCTTCAACCTGTAACATCCATATCATATTTATTAATAGGAAAGCTATGAAGGAAAGATAACATAAGAAAATATATAAAGATAATTTCTTATTTTCTGAAAATCTCTCTTTTCATACACTAAAAGACATTTTGTAGCTGACGTTAAAGAGTTCCCGCACATTTCATCCAATAAAACAGAAATCAGACTTCTTAACAAAGAAGTAAGGAGGGCTGCTCATCACAGGGAGGCAGGAAAGGTAGTTTTGAATGTGGTCATGAAGCAAAATAATTTCTGGAACTTCCTGGCAGATTAAAACTGTGCTCAACTGGGACTCAAACCGGGACCTTTGCCTTTCTTGGGCAAGCGCTCTACTGACTGAATTACCCAAGCACGACTCACAGCCCATCCTCACAGCTGTACTTTTGCCAGTTCCTCATCTCCTACCCTTCCAATTTCACAGTAGTTCTCCTGTGAAAATTGCAGGACTAGCAATCCTGGAAGAAAGGATATTACAGAGACACAACGTAGCCACAGTTTGACGGCTGTTTCTGGCATGAATTTTTTACTGTGAAGTGAAGATTGTGCTGATATGAAACTTCCTGACAGATGAAAACTGTATGCTAGACCAGAAATCGAACCCATGTCCTTTGCCTTTCATGGGCAAGTGATCTACTAACTGAGCCGCCTGGGCATGACTCATAACCCATCCTCACAGCTTTACTTCCACCAATATCTCTTCTGCTACCTTCCAAACTTCCCCAAAGTTCATCCTGTGAAACTTGCAGGACTAGCACCTTTGGAAGAAAGGATATTGCAGAGATGTGGTACTGGCAGAAATAAAGCTGTGAGGATGTGTTGTGAGTCTTGCTTGGGAAACTCAGTCAATAGAGCACTGGCCTGTGCAAGACATGGTCCCACGTTTGAGTCCCAGTCCGGTACATAGTTTTAACCTGCCAGGAAGTTTCATATTAGTGCACACTCCACTGCAGAGGAAAAGTTTCATTCTGAAGGCCCTGTTTGGAAGGATCGAATGCTGCTGCCTCATCTCTATAAGCAAAGCTCCTTCAAACAGTAGTTTACTCCTGAAGAAGATGATGGAACAGCTGCTGAAAGCTCAAGAATTTTACTTTTAAATTATGAAGCTACAACACAAAAAGATTTTCTTTAGGAAGGTACTGTCTTACAACATGTGTAGGTACACAATGCAGTATCCACACAAACTGAATCAAGGGAGTTTTTACAATGATCTTTGGTATTTCCGTTTTTTGGGAAATGTAGTCAGGAATAGCTGCTCTCCCCCACACTCTAACCAAGAATCTACTGTTGCTTTGTTTTAAAATGGATTTTAGCTATCCTTCTATCCTTATTTAGTATACATACAATGGGCAATCATTTTAAACTTGGCAGAAAAGATCAACTAAACATGCTGCCTTTGTGGAAATTATTAATAATAAGTTATTTCTCCTCCCAATCAAAATAAATAAATAAATAAATAAAAAATAAAATAAAATAAAAATAAAAATAAATAAAAATAATCCTCCTCTAATGCAGAATTTAGGTTTCAGTTACTATATAAGTTCTGTTGTTTTGGTATGTCACAGTTTTGATAGATCTAGGTACAAAGGAAACCAATATCCTATCTTTAAGAGAACATCATTACAATGTCTAATCGCTACTAATAAAATTGATAAACTTAAAATTCTTCTATATATCAAACTTACAGTTATACCAACAACATGGAAAGGATAAATTGCTATTCACCATAAAGAGAAGGTGTTGAGTCACAGACAGGCACAATGAAAAAACTACTGAAATATTAATGCTTTCAGACAGTCCATTTGCAGTAGAAAACACACATATACCTCAACACAAGAACAGCTCACACACACATGTCCACTGTCTCAGGTCACTAGAACCAGGCTGTGACTGTGTCTGACCGAGCAGCAATCCCCAAATCTTACCTGCTTGTTGGCATGTTCTTCACAAAAAACACCTATTTTTGAAGTTATATTTTAGGCATGATTATACGAATCCACAGGACTTAGTCTTGCACTGAAAACTATCACTCTGTGATTGAAATCGATACGCAATTTAAAAAAATAAAATAGAAGTTTCAAATTTATATGACCAGTGCTGGAGTTTCCCTTCTTTACAATGCCCAGTCACATGTTTGTGAGGTGGGCTTGTGTGAATGTGTGTGTGTTTTCTACTGCAGAAGAACGACTGTTCGAAAGTTTTAATATTTTAGCAGTCTGTTTCATTGTGTCTGCCTGAGAGTCAACATCTCCTCTGTAAGGTGAATAGCAATTTATCCTTCTCATATTGCTGTTATTCCATCCAGACTTCCCACTGTTTGAAAACTTAGAGGTATGTCATTCAGAGCATATCAGAACACTCGCTTAAATCAGATGTAATTCGGAGTGTGTCACTACCAAATTTCCAATTATGTGATCAGTATTCTAGAACAAAGCACAAACTCTATGGAATATCAGTCATCAGCAAATGTCACACAGAATTTATCGCTTAGTGAACTGAATGTTAGGAAATATTTTTGAGCTAGTTGTCATTCAACTTATCAAAGAAAATCTTATAACTCTCACTATCTACTGTTCTCGTCTGGGAGATTTTAAGTAGTTCATGAATAAACTTGAGCTTTTCCTAAACAAAATAACAAAATGGAAGTGTGATATAATAAGCTCTGGAAACAGTGATATCCTCACCAAAAGTGACAAGAAGGATGCACTTCTGAATCTTATGAAAACATGCAATTTCCAAAACAAAGTAGACATCTCCATTAGAATTAGATCTAACTCACAAACAGTTTTGGATCAGGTTATTGTAAATAAGACCAAACTCTCCATAATAATGCAGAGTTCCGTGAATACCTAAACAAATACTAATGATCAATATAAATACTGATCAATTAAGTAACACCAGAACAGAAACCATTTGTAGATTTTTCAGTCAGGAGAATATCAACTTCTTCAACAACCTACTAAGTTGAGGAAAGTGGATAAATATTTTTGAAGTAGCAGACATAAATGAAAATTTTACCATAGTCATAGATTTGTTAAGTCACTATTCCCAAGCTGTTTTTTCTCTGAATATTGTAACTAGTAAAATAAAGGCCTGTATAAATAATTGGATCACAACAGGAATAAGGACCTCTTGCCTGAAAAAAAGAGATTTCTACACAAAATGTATACACAAAACACATGCAAGATGGCATTCGGTATTGAAGTGTGTACAAATCGTTCAGTGCAAACAAATTTCTCTGTGTCTGTAAAGTGCATATTATGTCCTAAAATTGTTCTTAAAGGAATCTGAATGAATTCTACATTTCAAAAATGGTACCATACAGTGTGTTTTGGTGATATTAATTTAAATTACTCAAATTGTGAGTGTGGCATGTTGGTGTGCAAGGGGCGCCAGTCCACAATTGAAATATTCACTAGTGGATGAACAGAAGGTGTATTGACTTCTCTATGGTCTGATGAGGAATTGTGTGAACAGTATTCTGAAATGCTTAAAAAATGATGCTAAGCTTTTGCTGCAATTTAGGTGGTGTTACTAATGACAACAGTCATGAACATGTTACATCAATGAAGCTAGTGTATTGTAAACAGGGTGAAAACATGTTTCTTTCAACAGTAAACAATCATGCCATGATGCAAAGTCTTCGTAGCAATTTAGACAGTATTACTAATGACAACAGTTGTGAACATGTTAGGTTAATGAAGTTAGTGCGTTGCAAACAGTGTGAAAACACTTATCATTCAGCAAGAAATAGTCACGCAATCTAAGCAGAAATGAGTGCAGGGAAATGTGAAATACCTACTGAACACAGAAGACTTCACACAATCATGTTCTTAAAAATACTGTGTTCAATAGATGGAGTGAACAGAAGACAGAGCTACCTTCAGGTACAGCAAACTTTACAAACAAACATGTGCAGATAAATATGAATTTCAATTCACAAATTTCCAGATTTAATGTAATGATGTGGCCTGATAGCCATGGGCATGGCCTTGCCAGAACCTCATATGGCGATTTTCATTTAAATGCTGCTTCCATTGTAAAACATTGGGCACCTTTGGAAAAATCACAAGAAACATTAATGCTGAAGATCTCTTCAGTTGGTTACAATGTACAGTAATTATTGGGGGTGCTAATGATGTGTAGAAAAACAAATTATTAAAAGCCATTAACAATTTGAAATAAATTCTGTACTCTACTAGGAGAGCATCAGTAATTTTCATTGGAAGTCCTCACGGACATGACCTTATAGCCACTTCTATTGTGAATGATGAAATCATCAAAGCCAATAGACAGTTTGAAACAAATTTGCAAAGCATTCCAGAACTCACATTTCTTACCTGTAGATTCCCTTTAGAGAGAACACTTTACACAACATGGTCTACATCTAAATATTAAGGGTAAAACATTACAATGCCATAAAATCTGAGACATCACAAATTCATTAGGAAGATACAAGGAGTGACCCCCATTACTCCCCCACATCCGACTCCCAGACAACAGCAGCTTCACTGCACTGCAAGCATCATCTTTAGAAGCAACAGGCCAGCTTACACCATTGTCACCAAAAACAACAGAATCAACTAAACCACATGAAGCAGTAAAAACCACCCGTCTGTCAAGCAAAAGAAGAGTGTCACCACCAGGTTACTATAAGGATTTATTACTGAAGCAGCAACCAAACATTGAGGTGAGCAGTGTGACATTTCCCAAGGACAATATATCACATGCAGTTTTTTACCAGAATGTTCAGGGTATAACCAGTAATATTACTGAATTTCAAGTTATGAATCTAAATATTCAGTCTATTTAAAAAGAAAGACGATGAGACTTACCAAACAAAAGCGCTGGCAGGTCGATAGACACACAAACAAACACAAACATACACACAAAAATCTAGCTTTCGCAACCAACGGTTGCCTCGTCAGGAAAGAGGGGAGGAGAAGGAAAGACAAAAGGATATGGGTTTTAAGGGAGAGGGTAAGGAGTCATTCCAATCCCGGGAGCGGAAAGACTTACCTTAGGGGGAAAAAAGGACAGGTATACACTCGCACACACACACATATCCATCCACACATACACAGACACAAGCAGACATTTGTAAAGGCAAAGATTTTGGGCAGAGATGTCAGTCGGGACGGAAGTACAGAGGCAAAGATGATGTTGAAAGACAGGTGAGGTATGAGCGGCGGCAGATTGAAATTAGAAATTGGAAATTAGCGGAGATTGAGGCCTGGCGGATAGCGAGAAGAGAGGATATGCTGAAGGGCAAGTTCCCATCTCCGGAGTTCTGACAGGTTGGTGTTAGTGGGAAGTATCCAGATAACCCGGACGGTGTAACACTGTGCCAAGATGTGCTGGTCGTGCACCAAGGCATGTTTAGCCACAGGGTGATCCTCATTACCAACAAACACTATGAAATCCCCAAACCACCTTCCCTACCCTCTGGCTCCTACCCCTGTAACCGCCCCCGGTGTAAAACCTGTCCCATGCACCCTCCCACCACCACCTATTCCAGTCCTGTAACCCGGAAGGTGTACACGATCAAAGGCAGAGCCACGTGTGAAAGCACCCACGTGATTTACCAACTGACCTGCCTACACTGTGAAGCGTTCTATGTGGGAATGACCAGCAACAAACTGTCCATTCGCATGAATGGACACAGGCAGACAGTGTTTGTTGGTAATGAGGATCACCCTGTGGCTAAACATGCCTTGGTGCACGACCAGCACATCTTGGCACAGTGTTACACCGTCCGGGTTATCTGGATACTTCCCACTAACACCAACCTGTCAGAACTCCGGAGATGGTAACTTGCCCTTCAGCATATCCTCTCTTCTCGCTATCCGCCAGGCCTCAATCTCCGCTAATTTCCAATTTCTAATTTCAATCTGCCGCCGCTCATACCTCACCTGTCTTTCAACATCATCTTTGCCTCTGTACTTCCGTCCCGACTGACATCTCTGCCCAAAATCTTTGCCTTTACAAATGTCTGCTTGTGTCTGTGTATGTGTGGATGGATATGTGTGTGTGTGCGAGTGTATACCTGTCCTTTTTTCCCCCTAAGGTAAGTCTTTCCGCTCCCGGGATTGGAATGACTCCTTACCCTCTCCCTTAAAACCCATATCCTTTTGTCTTTCCTTCTCCTCCCCTCTTTCCTGACGAGGCAACCGTTGGTTGCGAAAGCTAGATTTTTGTGTGTATGTTTGTGTTTGTTTGTGTGTCTATCGACCTGCCAGCGCTTTTGTTTGGTAAGTCTCATCATCTTTCTTTTTAAATATATTTTCCCACGTGGAATGTTTCCCTCTATTATATAAATATTCAGTCTCTAAGAAATAAATACCTTGAACTAGAAGTTGCTTTAGATGAGTTTAATACTGAGTGCTTGTGTCTTTCGGAGCATTGGTGTAGGGAATTTGAATTAAACAACATCATCATACACCCTTTTAGACTAGCTAGCTCTTACTGTAGGGAAAATGCCAGAAGTGGTGGTGTCTGTATTTATACAAAAACAGGGATAAAATTCAAAAGGAGAAGTGATATTGAAAAGTTAAGTGTAGAAAAGCATTTTGAAGCAGCTGCTATTGAGTTGTATGGTAAGCAAAGGAAAATGATAGTAATAATTGTGTACAGGTCACCATGTGGAGATGTAGATAATTTTTTTCAAAGCTAGAATTTATGTTAAACATTGGGTACAATGAAAAAGCTACTGTGCTTCTTTGTGGGGATTTTAACATAAATCTTATGTGCAATAATAAGGTTAAAGATAAATTTCTGAATATTTTACAGAGTTTTAACATGTTACCCCATGTAATAGGTCCTACCCGAATAACACACACATCACAGACCCTCATAGATAATATATTCTCAAACATAGATTCCAATGAAGGGGAGGTAAATAACACTGACCTTGGTTTATCTGATCACAATGCTCTTGTGCTTACCGTTCCCCCCAATGCCTGCGAAAAAAACATGTTGCCACACTTATAAAAGAATTTTTTCTAAAGAAAACTGCACACATTTTGTTAAGTGTCTAACCAATGAAAGCTGGACAGATGTAAAATCAGAATCAAGTGCAAATAATGCATATAATACCTTTTCTTCTATATTCATGTCACTATTTGAAATGTGTTTCCCTACGAAGTTAGTGAGCTCCAAGTCTTCAGAACAAAAAGCACATAAACCTTGGATAACTACAGGCATTAGGACTTCCAGTGTAACCATGAAAAGACTGAACCAAGAAATTAAAACTTGCTCAGATCCACAGTTTGTAGAATATGTAAAAACATACAGAAAAATATACCAAAAAGCAATAGCAAAGGCAAAGTTGCTATATAATGACAATTTAATCAGTAACTCAGACAACAAACCACAAACTATATGGGACATTGTGAGGAATGAAACTACTACCTTGGGAAAAGAGGAAGAAATAATACTCAAAAGCAGTGAAAACTGCAATATAGAAAAGAAGGAAATGGTGAACTATATTAATAATTATTTTTTAAATGTACCACATTCACTAAACTTAAACTTCACAAAACAAAAAATAATACATGCTCCAAGGGTTGCCTGCGGCATGAAAATTCCTTTAACAAATGAACAGGAAGTAATTAGAGTGATTAGAAGCATAAAACCAAAAATGGCAGCAGGTGTTGATGAAGTACTAGTTTCAATCATAATAAAGACTGCAGTGCAGATTGCAAAACCTTTAACCCATATTGCAAATTTATCCTTTAGTGAATGTGTGTTTCCTCAGCGACTGAAGATCTCAAAAGTGAGGCCACTATTTAAAAATGGAGACAGACATAAAATAGAAAACTACCATCCCATATAACTTCTTCCTGCTTCCTCCAAAATATTAGAGAAACTGATGAAATTGAGAGTAACTACACTCCTGGAAATTGAAATAAGAACACCATGAATTCATTGTCCCAGGAAGGGGAAACTTTATTGACACATTCCTGGGGTCAGATACATCACATGATCACACTGACAGAACCACAGGCACATAGACACAGGCAACAGAGCATGCACAATGTCGGCACTAGTACAGTGTATATCCACCTTTCGCAGCAATGCAGGCTGCTATTCTCCCATGGAGACGATCGTAGAGATGCTGGATGTAGTCCTGTGGAACGGCTTGCCATGCCATTTCCACCTGGCGCCTCAGTTGGACCAGCGTTCGTGCTGGACGTGCAGACCGCGTGAGACGACGCTTCATCCAGTCCCAAACATGCTCAATGGGGGACAGATCCGGAGATCTTGCTGGCCAGGGTAGTTGACTTACACCGTCTAGAGCACGTTGGGTGGCACGGGATACATGCGGACGTGCATTGTCCTGTTGGAACAGCAAGTTCCCTTGCCGGTCTAAGAATGGTAGAACGATGGGTTCGATGACGGTTTGGATGTACCGTGCACTATTCAGTGTCCCCTCGACGATCACCAGTGGTGTACGGCCAGTGTAGGAGATCGCTCCCCACACCATGATGCCGGGTGTTGGCCCTGTGTGCCTCGGTCGTATGCAGTCCTGATTGTGGCGCTCACCTGCACGGCGCCAAACACGCATACGACCATCATTGGCACCAAGGCAGAAGCGACTCTCATCGCTGAAGACGACACGTCTCCATTCGTCCCTCCATTCACGCCTGTCGCGACACCACTGGAGGCGGGCTCCACGATGTTGGGGCATGAGCGGAAGACGGCCTAACGGTGTGCGGGACCGTAGCCCAGCTTCATGGAGACGGTTGCGAATGGTCCTCGCCGATACCCCAGGAGCAACAGTGTCCCTAATTTGCTGGGAAGTGGCGGTGCGGTCCCCTACGGCACTGCGTAGGATCCTACGGTCTTGGCGTGCATCCGTGCGTCGCTGCGGTCCGGTCCCAGGTCGACGGGCACGTGCACCTTCCGCCGACCACTGGCGACAACATCGATGTACTGTGGAGACCTCACGCCCCACGTGTTGAGCAATTCAGCGGTACGTCCACCCGGCCTCCCGCATGCCCACTATACGCCCTCGCTCAAAGTCCGTCAACTGCACATACGGTTCACGTCCACGCTGTCGCGGCATGCTACCAGTGTTAAAGACTGCGATGGAGCTCCGTATGCCACGGCAAACTGGCTGACACTGACGGCGGCGGTGCACAAATGCTGCGCAGCTAGCGCCATTCGACGGCCAACACCGCGGTTCCTGGTGTGTCCGCTATGCGTGCGTGTGATCATTGCTTGTACAGCCCTCTCGCAGTGTCCGGAGCAAGTATGGTGGGTCTGACACACCGGTGTCAATGTGTTCTTTTTTCCATTTCCAGGAGTGTAGTTACCTAGACAATAATAAACTTTGGAATAGTAATAAACATGGTTTTTGTGCAAAACGAAGCACAGAAACTGCAGTCATAGACTACACCCAAGAAATAATTAAAAATTTGGAGAAAAACAAAAGTATAGCAGGAATCAATTTAGATCTATCTAAAGCTTTTGATACGGTCTGCTATGAAATCCTCCTTGATAAGCTGGAAGCAGTAGGTATTAGAGGAAGAGTTAAAATGTGGTTTGAGTCATATCTCGAAAACAGATCTCAGATTATAGAGCTCATCACTGTAAATTCAAATCAAAAAATAAGGTTAGTTTCAGAAGCAAAAGAAGTTCCTTTAGGAGTACCCCAGGGCAGCATCTTAGGGCCACTACTCTTTCTCATATATGTCAATGATTTACAGTTACAATATGATACAGCCAAACTTGTAGTATATGCAGATGACACAAGTCTAACAGTGAGCGACTTTAAAAACTCGTTACAGTCAACTACTGACAAAATCCTAAAAAGTATTGAGACTTGGTTTGGTGCAAATAAACTTACACTCAATGCAAAGAAAACAAATTACATACAGTTTGGTAAAATGATTCAGGGCGAAGACGTTAATCTAGAACTGGATGACAGACTAATAAAGAGAGTGCATTTTCCAAAAGTGTCAGGAATGCATATAGATGAAGCTATGAATTAGATACACCATGTAAAATTTCTTACATACAGACTTAACTCAGCCTGCTTTGCACTGAGAGTTATTGCAAATGTTTGCACTCTAGAAGGCATCAGAATGGCATACTTTGGGTACTTTCATTCAATTGCCTCATTTGGAATAGTGTTCTGGGACAGATCAAAATTGAATTTGAAAGACATTTTTATTTTACAAAAACGGGCTGTTCGAATAATTACCCACAGTCCGACACAAGCTCACTGCAGACCTCTTTTCAAAAAGTTAGGAATATTTACTCTGCCATCAGTCTATATACTTAAATGTGTACTCTTAACCAAAGCTAATCTAAGCCATCTCCACACAAATGCAGACTGTCACAACTATAACACAAGGAACAAGAATGATCTCCACATAGAACAAGTGAGAAGAACATGAACTTAGAAGTATGTAAGCCACATGGGCATTAAGCTCTATAATGCACTGCCTCAGTACATTAAAGATTTAAAGGACAATACAAATTTTAAATTGGAACTTAGAAAATTTTTAATTGATAAATGTTGCTACTCAATAAATGAATATCTTGAAGACCAGGAAAATGACTTTACAAACTAATCTCCAAAATTTTCTATCTTTGTTTGTTTCAGCTTTTATTATACTTTACCATCTATAATACTAGTTTTTTTATTGTTACTGAGAAACAAATTACTATAAACCATTTATGTGGAAAGAAACTGTAAGTTTGCTGTCATTTATTATAGACAATTTCATTTTGTACATTCTATATTTTAATTTCAGTGTATGAAAAATCCAATTGTAGACAATTTCATTTTGTATATTCTATATTGTTAATTTCTATGTATGACAAGTCCAATATCGTTTGTACAATGACACGGATGCTAAATAAATAAAATAAAATAAATATCCACATAATTTATCACCCACTGTCCACGAACACACAAAACTCGGAAAGACCTCTAAAACGACAGTTGATCAAATATTTTTAGACTTGCAAACATTTGATCATAATGTAGAAGTGACTGATACTGGATTCTCGGATAATGAAGCAACAAAATTTAGTGTAAATAATATACACAACACAAATTTTAGGAAAAGTGACAAGATATATAAATGAGGACAACATTACGATTTTTAATTCATTGTTAAAAAATTCAATCGGGGATTTACATAAATGTGACAATGCAGATACGAAGTTTGAGTCATTTTTAGCTCATCAGAGGCTAACTATGAAATTGCATTCCCTCTTAAGAAAATTAAAGCAAAAACCAGGACTAACACTTGAATAACACAGAGGATAAGATAATCTTTGGAGCAACTTAGAAAGTTAATTAAAACAGCTAGGCCAAATCCAGCTCTGAAACAGTGTGTAAACTGTCACAGAAAGGTGTACAAGAAAGTTGTTACAGCAGCAAGAAAATTAAACAATGATTCATATATCAAAAGAAACAAGGGTAACAAAGAAATGAAATCAATGTGATAACTGGGTTGCCGCAAGTGAAACTCCCTGACATTTCCCTGATTTCCACACAAGTTTCAGCATTTTTTTCCTGACAAATTTTGAGCTCTCAAGTGTAAGTAAATACATAAGCTGGGGAAAAAAGAAATGCATTTTTTAACGTGTGAGCAAAAATCTTAAGTACTAACATCAACATCTTTTGTAATGAACAGTTTTTAGGTGGAGAAAGCAAGCCAAATGGTATACATGATTCATTAAGACCATTGGTGTTATTTTATTTTGATAAAGTGAAACATATTTGGTGACAAAAATATGCATTTCGTTGGAGTCGCAAGACAGATTTAAAATACCTTCACTGCTTTCAGAAATAACGTCAGAAAAAAATAGGCCTCTTGAAAGAAATGTGTAAGGTGGGGAAGAATTGTGTAAACCAGCACTATAGGTGACTGCCAATAAAATGTTGGTTCTACTATGTACGTTATTGTCGGTTATTACCCACTGTGTTATGTCTATTATTCTACAGATTTTGTGTGATTTTTCTTTCAAGAAATACACGAGTACACAGCATACAAACTGCCAGCGACTGCTGCAATTTTCTTCTTTTTATTGTTCATGCTTTCTTATATATAAACTACTTTTGAAGTGCCAAAATGTACTAGAATAAATAAAATGTCTTTATAACACCACACTGTACCATGTACTTGCAGTGACATGGTCACAATTCCTCAAATCCATCGGCCATGGCCTCTGGCCTGCCAAGGAGCACCACAGTCCTGGGTCCTAAGATAAACCATGAAAATCCACCTCATTACACCACACACAGACAGACCCAGCCTGCAGGCAGATTGGTGAGACTAGATCTGACAGGCACATTTGTGAGAAACTATGGGCTTCAGATTGGCAGGCCCATCTGTTACAGAGACCCACAGAAATGGCCTGCAGTTTTGGCCCTTTGTTTGAAGTTCACTTGTGTGGCCAGCTATTCACGTGCCACAGACACCATGTTGATCAAATGAAACAGCGGTGATCACTCACGCGACAGATAACTTGCGCAATACTCTGAGAATCAATACCAATGAGGATAGGTGGCAATTCACCATAAAAATGATCACTGAGCCACAGACAGGCATTTGATGTTTTTGATCATAAACTGCACATTTTTAAAAATGAGCTTAAGAAAATGCTAATAAGTGAAAGCTTTTACAGTGTTGATGAGTACATAAATTTATTGAATTTGAGAATGTCCAAACGTTGCCATGTGTCACTGGATACAATGTAAAGTTAAA
Source organism: Schistocerca cancellata (assembly GCF_023864275.1). Classification (NCBI taxonomy): domain Eukaryota; kingdom Metazoa; phylum Arthropoda; class Insecta; order Orthoptera; family Acrididae; genus Schistocerca; species Schistocerca cancellata. Next base: position 283,656,320 of record NC_064631.1, on the reverse strand, counting down.
ATTTGTTTGGTTTATGTAGTTCATTATCTGTATGATTTGTATATAGACATTATTATTTAAGTTTTTTTGTATCAACATATGACAAGTCCTATATCATTGTGTGTAATAAAATAGATGATCAATAAATATAGCTGATATAACAGGGATAAGGACCTCCTATCTGAAAAAAAACTTCTACATCAAATGTATAAACAGACCAAGGCATCAACAGAGCTACACAATTACTACAAAACATAGCAAAAACATAGTTCTAAGACTTGCTAAAGAAATGGACAAACAGTGACTATGTAAATAACACACCAAAGTAAAAGCCATGTGGAAGATTACAAAAAATGAAAATTGTGACAGTAATACAGAAGTACAAAATCAAGTTAACTTACAAGACAAAAAGATACATAATCCCACAGCACTGGCAAAACTATTTAATAACTTCTTTAACGGCATTGCAGGCGATACAGTAAAACCACATTTTATGCTTAAAACTGCACCTGTTAAATTCAAACTAGAGACAAGTTCTAGATCAATGTTTCTTAACACTGTCATAAAGATAGAGACATGAAAGCAATAAAAGTGAAAAACTCATTTTTCAGCTGGAATTAATGACATTTCACTGACAAAGATAAAAAAATGTGCCCATAATATGATAACACCATTAACATACTCATGTCACTCTTCTCCGAGGTGGCGCAGTGGTTAGCACACTGGACTCGCATTCGGGAGGACAACGGTTCAATCCCGTCTCCGGCCATCCTGATTTAGGTTTTCCGTGATTTCCCTAAATCGTTTCAGGCAAATGCCGGGATGGATCCTTTGAAAGGGCACGGCCGATTTCCTTCCGAATCCTTCCCTAACCCGAGCTTGCGCTCCGTCTCTAATGACCTCGCTGTCGACGGGACGTTAAACACTAACCACCACCACCTCTCTTCAATCAAGCATTTTTCCTGAGTTGTTTAAAACATCTTAAGTCATTTCTATGTAAAAGAAAATGTGAAAATGGGGAGGGAGGACACAAACAACTACAGGTCAATCACCATTTCATCAAGTACCAGGATATCAGAAGGTTTAGAGGATATAATGGGATGAGAAGAAAACACTGACTCTTGGGGAAGTTTTAGAGAAAATTATGTACAAAAAACTACTAACTACTTTCACTTATAAAGAGGAATGATGTATTATGCTTATCTCATATGGGGGCAGAAGAGAAAAATCAGCCCAAACAGTGATGTATGAATGTTTTAATAGTACATCAGATCTGGTGAAAATCAAAAAATTGACAACAGGGATATTATTAGATTTGTCAAAATCATTTCACATGCTTAACAAGAAACCTTTCTTACAAAGACTGAACACCATGGCATACGGAACCCTCCAGACATCTGGATCAAATTATTTTTGGACAACTGCAAACAAGAGATCTCACAGAGATGCGGGGATAAAAACTGCAAACAACCACTAAAGTGCTCTCAAATGGGGGTAAAATCAAATATGGTGTGCCCCAAGGCTCATTTATGGTGCCCCACCTCTTACAACTCTATATCAATGATCTGAGAATAGATCTAGATGCATTCAAAACCGACTTATTTGTGACTGAAAGGTGAGAACTTTGAAGAAATGTAACAGTCTGTATATTGTGCCAGAAAGTCAGTTTGCTGTTGGACAGCCCACAGTCACTTTACCATAAACAGTGAGACTGTTGCAATGAATTTTCGTACTCACATAACAAGAATCCACAAAACCCCATGTTAGGATGGCCAAGTGCACAGTAGCCCTATAACGAAATTCCTTGATTTTGGGTGCAAGACAATTTGAAATGGATTAAACACACTAAGTAAGTTAATCATGCATTAACAGGAGTGGGTTATGTCCTAAGAGCCCCAAAGCCATGCGTCAAAGTGGAAACTGTTTTAAAAGTGCTTATATTCATGTATAAAACACTCCCAGTGTGCCACATCAAATTTATTTACTTATTTACACATCAAGTTCTGTAGGACCAAATTGAGGAGCAAATCTCCAAGGTCATGGAACGTGTCAGTACATGAAATTACAACATAAAAGTAATAACAAATAAAAACAAATGCTTATGAACCTGAAAAAAGTCAATCCATAAGTTTAAGTAAACGCAATCAATAATACAATGAGAATCAGCTTAATTTTTCAAGGAACTCCTCGACAAAATAGAAGGAGTGACCCATGAGGAAACTCTTCAGTTTTGATTTGAAAGCACATGGATTACTGCTAAGATTTTTGAATTCAAGTGGTAGTTTATTGAAAATGGATGCAGTAATATACTGCACACCTTTTTTACAAGAGTCAAGGGAGTCCAATCCAAATGCAGGTTTGATTTCTGCCGAATATTTACTGAGTAAAAGCTGCTTATTCTTGGGAATAAGCTAATTGTTGTGACTCGCCGATTATTCAAAGTGCCGCCGCGCAATTACGCATGTCCTCTACATGTGGCGCTGTCTGCCAGCCATGCAGCAGCTGCGCCACCTAAGCGGCCAGCCGAGCAGCGGCCGTTAGACTGAGACTCAGTGTTTAATCGAATGCCGACTTGTACACAGGTCAACTTACTCAGTGACTTATATGTGTTGTTGTGTTGTCCGAAATATGTGTTAAACTTGAAGATTTAACACTAATATTGCTAACAAGAAAAGACAGTGAGGAATATATATATTGAGAGGCCAATGTCAAAATACCCAGACTCCTGAACAGGGGTAGACAAGAGGTTCGTGAACTTACACCACTTATTGCCCAAACCGCCTGTTTCTGAGCCAAAAATATCCTTTTAGAATGTGAATAGTTACCCCAAAATATAATACCATATGACATAACTGACTGAAAATACGCAAAGTAGACTAATTTTCATGTTGAACGATCACTCACTTCTGATACTGTTCGAATAGTAAAAATGGCAGTATTAAGTCTTTGAACAAGATCCTGAACGTGGTCTTTCTACAACAGCTTACTATCTATGTTGGCAAAATCTGAAGCTTTCAATTAAATTCTCCATCATCTTCATCAGGAGCAACTGATTGTCCTGATGGTTCCTGTTGCAGTGACTATTTATAGCATATAGATGGCATGGGATAGGTCAGTGTACGTCATCATTATGTAATTCTGCTTGAGATTCTACCTGACAAGTAAACCAAGGATGTTGCATACAAGAATGAATCATGAGAAAATCTGATATCACATGTTTGTATTCACTCACATCTAAATTACAGAGTAACATTGTGGGGAAAGTCCTGGCAGCACCCGGCATATTTAAAATTTGAAAGAAGGCCATTAGAATAACAAATGGAAGGAAATTAAGTGAACTGTGCAAACCTGATATCACAGCATTTAACATTCTTCTAACACCATTCATTTACATAAGAGAAATCAATTTTTTCCTCACTCAAATGAAACAGATAACAATAAAAGTTTTCTGAAGAACTATGAGTGACCATAACATCAGACTCAGTGTTTATACAGGGTTATTACAAATGACTGAAGTGATTTCACAGCTCTACAATAACTTTATTATTTGAGATATTTTCACAATGCTTTGCACACACATACAAAAACTCACAAATATTTTTTAGGCATTCACAAATGTTTGATATGTGCCCCTTTAGTGATTCGGCAGACATCAAGCCGATAATCAAGTTCCTCCCACACTCGGCGCAGCATGTCCCCATCAATGAGTTCGAAAGCATCGTTGATGCGAGCTCGCAGTTCTGGCACGTTTCTTGGTACTGAATCTTTCACATAACCCCACAGAAAGAAATCGCATCGGGTTAAGTCGGGACATGAATTGCTGATCATGATCTCCACCACGACCAATCCATCGGTTTTCCAATCTCCTGTTTAAAAAATGCCGAACATCATGATGGAAGTGCGGTGGAGCACCATCCTGTTGAAAGATGAAGTCGGCGCTGTCGGTCTCCAGTTGTGGCATGAGCCAATTTTCCAGCATGTCCAGATACATGTGTCCTGTAACGTTTTTTTCGCAGAAGAAAAACGGGCCGTAAATTTTAAACCATGAGATTGCACAAAAGACGTTAACTTTTGGTGAATTGCGAATTTGCTGCACAAATGCGTGAGGATTCTCTACCTCACAGATTCGCACATTGTGTCTGTTCACTTCACCATTAAGAAAAAATGTTGCTTCATCACTGAAAACAAGTTTCGCACTGAACGCATCCTCTTCCATGAGCTGTTGCAACCGCGCCAAAAATTCAGAGCGTTTGACTTTGTCATCAGGTGTCAGGGCTTGTAGCAATTGTAAACGGCAAGGCTTCTGCTTAAGCCTTTTCCGTAAGATTTTCCAAACCATCGGCTGTGGTACGTTTAGCTCCCTGCTTGCTTTATTCTTCTTCTGCTCCCGACTTCCGCGGGCTACGCGTGAAACTTGCCCGCACGCATTTACCGTTTCTTCGCTCAATGCAGGGCGACCCATTGATTTCCCCTTACAGAGGCATCCAGAAGCTTTAAACTGCGCATACCATCACCGAATGTAGTTAGCAGTTGGTGGATCTTTGTTGAACTTCGTCCTGAAGTGTCGTTGCACTGTTATGACTGGCTGATGTGAGTGCATTTCAAGCACGACATACGCTTTCTCGGCTCCTGTCGCCATTTTGTCTCACTACGCTCTCGAGCGCTCTGGCGCCAGAAACCTGAAGTGCGGCTTCAGCCGAACAAAAATTTATGAGTTTTTCTACGTATCTGTAGTGTGTCGTGACCATATGTCAATGAATGGAGCTACAGTGAATTTATGAAATCGCTTCAATCATTTGTAATAGCCCTGTATAATTCATGAAAATATCAGAATCTGTCAGAAGAGTCCATTCCATATAGGACTAAAACATCTTAATAAACTTTCAGTGAAAAAAAGCTATTCAGGACACAAGATCTTTAAACAATCCTTATAGTCATACTAATGGTGTCATGGTTTATGATCATTGTATCAATGCATTGATACATAAACTGCAATGTACAATATTACACATTTATTTGTTTTATATATATATATTACCTAAGTTTAAAATAAACATTGGAAAATCCAGGATGGAATATAACAATATTATGGGAAGGGAAGTTGCTACTCACCATATAGCGGAGATGCTGAGTCGCAGGTAGGCACAACAGAAAGACTCTCACAATTAAAGCTTTCAGCCATTAAGGCCTTCATCAACAACAGGCGCACATAAGGGTGTACACACACACACACACACACACACACACACACACACACACACAAACGCAACTCACACACGCGACTGGCAACTTAACTCTCAGGCAACTGTAACCACACTGTGAGCACCATCACCAGTGCATGATGGGAGTGACGACTGGGTGGGGATAAGGGGGAGTCTGGGGTGGCGAGGACGAGGGATAGTATGGTGGGGATGGTGGACACTGAAGTGCTGCAGGTTATATGGAAGACAGGGGAGAGGTGGGGAGGGGAGGGGAGGGGGTTGTGCCAAAGGTGAGAAATAAAAAGACTGGATGTGGTGGTGGAATGATGGCTGTGTAGTGCTGGAATGGGAACAGGGAAGGGGATGGATGGGTGAGGACAGTAACTAACAAAGTTCGAGGCCACAATTCAGAAAAGCTGGTGTTGGTGGGAAGGATCCATATGGGCTGTAATGCAGTCACTGAATGAAGGATATCATGTTTGACAGCGTGTTCAGCAACAGGGTGGTCCACTTGTTTCTTGGCCACAGTTTATTGGTGGCCATCCATGTGGACAGACAGCTTGATGGTTGTCATGCCTACATAGAATGCAGCACAGTGGTTGCAGCTCAGCTTGTAGACCACTTGACTGGTTTCACAGGTAGCAGCCTTTTCATTTCTCTCCTTTTCCGCTACTTGCCCCCCCCCCCCCTCCCACCTCTCCCCTGCCCACCATCTAACCTACAGCACTTCACTGTCCGCCCACCCCCACCATACGATCCCTCCCTTCCCCACACCAGGCTCCTCCATGCCCCCAACCACTCACCACTCCCATCATGCACTGGTGCTGCTGCTCGCAGTGTGGTTTCAGTTGCCTGAGACTGCAGTCGTGTGTGTGTGTGTGTGTGTGTGTGTGTGTGTGTGTGTGTGTGTGTGTGTGCGCGCGCGTGCGTGTTTTAATGAAGGCCTTAATGGCCGAAACCTTTAATTGTGAGTCTTTATTTTGTGCCTATCAGTGATTCAGCATCTCTGCTATATGGCAATTAGCAACTTTTCTTCTCATAATATTGGTAAGTTTAAATCATATGTTTAATTCTAATAGTCTATATTACAAATTATTTTATTTGTGAGGAAAAAAATGCATTGTGTGTGCAATACCTGTAGCACAACATACTATCATACATAAAAAGGCCAATAAAGATATAAACTATAAGACGCATAGACAAAATAAAGGAATAATGTCTATATGTTGTTGTGATTCAAGAATTTCTGTGTAAATTCTAGAACCACTCAGCCTTCTACCATCTCGAGCACACAATATTCTAAATATGAGAGTGGGATGGTAGAATCCTACCCACTGTGCATCACATGTTTGTGTGTGCAGGTTTAAAATCAGTCATGGGAAGAAAGCAGATGCAGCAGTCGAATGGCACCAAAAAGTACCTGTCGGGCAATCCATAGAGGTTTTAGTGCGTGTGTAAGGAAGAACTATGGTGTTTTTATGCTGCTCTGTGCTTATGGTGTCACTGACTATTGTTATGTGAAACAAGAAAAGTTGAAAAAGTGCTCTTGTAGAAACCTTGACTCAGCCTTGGTAGAGGCCAGACATATTTTCTGATTCATTTTAAGGAAGTCATGGTAGTGAAGCCAACTTTCTTTTAACTGTAACTCATTTTGTTTCTAATGTTCGATGCTACAAGGTAATTACAGAAAGTTGCAAATGTATGTTGAAAGTGTGAATTATGTAATGCATGAAAGTCAAATACATCGTTAACTGACAAAGTTTGATTGTCCATGCAGTTTATAAGAAAGAGGCTTATAAGTTCCTGCAGTTAGCTCTATTCAATGGAGAAGAAGTCAAGAGACTTTTCCAAAAGCCGACTATCACACATAAAAAGGCCAATAAAAAAATAAACTATAAGATGCATAGACAAAACAAAGAAATAATATCTATTGTGTCATAATCTACATATGTATTAGTATGTCAAACAATTGAAAGACCAGGATGGAATAACAACAATATGGAAAGGATAGATAGCTAATCACCTCGTAGAGGAGGCACTGAGTCACAGATAGGCACAACAAAGGAGAATACTAACAATATTTAAGTTTTGGGACAAAATCCTCCCTCTGAAGTACAACACTAACATATTCACATAAAAACTGCAATCAGGTCTTAGAGCCCAGAGATTGCAGTCATGTTCGTGTGGGTTGTTGTTGATGTTGTTGTTGTTGTGTGAATGTGTGAGTTCTACTTCTGGTGAAGGCTTCATCTGAAAGCTTAAATATTCTTTTTCATTGTGCCTGTCTACGACTCAACACTCCTCCATGTGGTACGGACTAATATGTATCATTCATATTTTTGTGTATTAACATAGCCCTTTTTATATTTTACAGCTACTGTCATTTTTGGCACAATTTCTGTGCTGAATTTTGATGTCCAGTTTCATTTGTTAGCTGCTTAAGATAAGTGGCATTTTATTGTTGCAAATATCAAACACTGTTGGGCTTCAGTGAATTAATAGACAAAGACTGGAGCATTTTGCAACTTTTTTATACATACTTTGGTAGCTACCAAGCAGTGCTAGATCAGCATTCCCATTACTCCACTTACATAATTCAGTTTTCGTTTATATGGTAATGGATTTCCTTCAAGAACCTCAAAACTTTGCTTACAATAATAGCAACATGAAATACTAAGTGCAGTCTTGGAGTTTACTACCAGCTGAGAAGCCATTTCTGGTTATACTGCAAACTTGACCTACTCACACAAACATACACGCCTCCACTCTTAAGCTTTCCTGACACATCTACTGCAAATATTTTCACAGAACTGATGGAGCCTATAGTTTACACCATTCGTATAGTTCCAGACCAAGGGATACCAGTCCATTTTAGGAATGATTCCAACCTGTGTTGAGGTGTCATGACACCCATACTTGCACTGACTTAGGAGCTGCACAATATGAATGGCTCACACGCAATTGTAACCAACAAAGCAGCTAAATAAAATTGCATAATCTGTAGGTAGATGGGTCTTCAGGAAGTATTTCAATTACTGATAAATATTAATGGTGTTTCCATTCAACTGGCGAGAAGCAGATTTCAGCATTTTGATGCATCTGTTTGTGTACAGTTGTCGTTGTTGTGGTCTTCAGTCCAGAGACTGGTTTGATGCAGCTCTCCATGCTACTCTATCCTGTGCAAGCTTCATCATCTCCCAGTACCTACTGCAGCCTACATCCTTCTGAATCTGCTTAGTGTATTCATCTCTTGGTCTCCCTCTACGATTTTTACCCTCCACGCTGCCCTCCAGTACTAAATTGGTGATCCCTTGATGCCTCAGAACATGTCTTACCAACCGATCCCTTCTTCTAGTCAAGTTGCGCCACAAATTTCTCATCTCCCCAATTCTATTCAACACCTCTTCATTAGTGAAGTGATCTATCCATCTAACCTTCAGCATTCTTCTGTAGCACCACATTTCAAAGGCTTCTATTCTCTTCTTGTCCAAACTATTTATCGTCCATGTTTCACTTCCATACACGACTACACTCCATACAAATACTTCCAGAAACGACTTCCTGACACTTCAATCTATACTCAATGTTAACAAATTTCTCTTCTTCAGAAACGCTTTCCTTGCAACTGCAAGTCTACATTTATATCCTCCCTACTACGACCATCATCAGTTATTTTGCTCCCCAATTACCAAAACTCACCTACTACTTTAAGTGTCTCATTACCTAATCTAATTCCCTCAGCATCACCCGACTTAATTCAACTACATTCCATTATCCTCATTTTGCTTTTGTTGATGTTCATCTTATATCCACCTTTCAAGACACTGTCCATTCCATTCAACTGCTCTTCCAGGTCATTTGCTGCCTCTAGCAGAATTACAATGTCATCGGCGAAGCTCCAAGTTTTTATTTCTTCTCCATGGATTTTAATTCCTACTCCGAATTTTTCTTTTGTTTCCTTTACTGCTAGCTCAATACACAGATTGAATAACATCGGGGAGAGGCTACAACCCTGTCTTACTCCCTTCCCAACCACTGCTTCCCTTTCATGTCCCTCGACTCATTGCCAGCTGGTTTCTGTACAAATTGTAAATATCCTTTCGCTCCTTGTATTTTAACCCTGTCACCTTCAGAATTTGAAAGAGAGTATTTCAGTCAACATTGTCAAAAGCTTTCTCTAAGTCTACAAATGCTAGAAATAGATTTTGCCTTTTCTTAATCTATCTTCTAAGATAAGTCGTAGGGTCAGTATTGCTTCATGCGTTCCAACATTTCTACAGAATCCAAACAGACCTTCCCCGAGGTCAGCTTCTACCAGTTTTTCCATTCGTCTGTAAAGAATTTGTGTTAGTATTTTGCAACCATGACTTATTAAACTGATGGTTCAGTAATTTTCACATCTGCCAACACCTGCTTTCTTTGGGATTGGAATTATTATGTTCTTGTTGAAGTCTGAGGGTATTTCGCCTGTCTCATACATCTTGTTCACCAGATGGTAGAGTTTTGTCAGGACTGGTTCTCCCAAGGCTGTCAGTAATTCTAATTGAATGTTGTCTACTCCCAGGGCCTTGTTTCCACTTAGGTCTTTCAGTGCTCCGTCGCTATCTTCACGCAGTATCGTATCTCCCATTTCATCTTCATCTACATCCTCTTCCATTTCCATAATATTGCCCTCAAGTACATTGCCCTTGTATAGACCCTCTATATACTCCTTCCATCTTTCTGATTTCCCTTCTTTGCTTAGAACTGGGTTTCCATCTGAGCTCTTGATATTCATACAAGTGGCTCTCTTTTCTCCAAAGGTCTCTTTAATTTTCCTGTAGGCAGTATCTATCTTACCCCTAGTGAGATATGCCTCTACATCCTTACATTGTCCTCTAGCCATCCCTGCTTAGCCATTTTGCACTTCCTGTCAATCTCATTTTTGAGACTTTTATTCCTTTTTCCCTGCTTCATTTACTGCATTTTTTATAATTTCTCCTTTCATCAATTAAATTCAATGTATCTTCTGTTACCTAAGGATTTCTACTAGCCCTTGTCTTTTTACCTACTTGATCCTCTGCTGCCTTCACTATTTCATCCCACAAACCTACCCGTTCTTCTTCCACTGTATTTCCTTCCCCCATTCCTGTCAGTCGTTCCCTAATGCTTTCCCTGAAACTCTTTGCAACCTCTGGTTCTTTAAGTTTATCCAGGTCCCATCTCCTTAAATACCTACCTTTTTGCAGTTTCTTCAGTTTTAATCTACCGTTCATAACCAATAGATAGTTGTCAGAGACCACATCTGCCCCTGGAAATGTCTTACAACTTAAAACCTGGTTCCTAAATCTCTGTCTTAATATTATATAATCTATCTGAAACCTTCCAGTATCTCCAAGCCTCTTCCATCTATACAACCTCCTTTCATGATTCTTGAAGCAAGTGTTAGCTGTGATTAAGTTATATTCTGTGCAAAATTCTAAAAGGGAGCTTTCTCTTTCATTTCTTACCCCCATTCCATATTCACCTACTACGTTTCCTTTCCTTCCTTTTCCCACTATCAAATTCCAGTTACCCATGACTATTAAATTTTTGTCTCCCTTCACTATCTGAATAATTTCTTTTATCTCATCATACATTTCATCAATTTCTTCGCCATCTGCAGAGCTAGTTGGCACATAAACTTGTACTACTGTAGTAGATGTGGGTTTTGTGTCTATTTGGGTGTCAATAGTGCGTTCATTATGCTGTTTGTAGTAGCTTATCCACACTCCTGTTTTTTTTATTCATTATTAAACTTACTCCTGCATTACCCCTATTTGATTTTGTATTTATAACCCTGTATTCACCTGACCAGAAGTCTGGTTCCTCCTGCCACCGAACTTCATTAATTCCCACTATATCGAACTTTAACCTATCCATTTCCCTTTTTACATTTTCTAACCTACCTGCCCGATTAAGGGATCTGACATTCCATGCTCCGATCTGTAGAACGCCAGTTTTCTTTCTCGTGATAACAATGTCCTCCTGAGTAGTCCCCGCCCAGAGATCCGAATGGGGGACTATTTTACCTCTACAATATTTTACCCAAAAGGATGACATCATCATTTAACCATGCAGTAAAGCTGCATGTCCTCGGGAAAAATTACTGCTGTAGTGTCCCCCTGCTTTTAGCCGTTTGCTGTACCAGCACAGAAAGGCCGTTTTGGTTAGTGTTACAAGGCCAGATCAGTCAATCATCCAGACTGTTGCACCTGCAACTACTGAAAAGGCTGCTGCCCCTCTTCAGGAACCACACATTTGTCTGGCCTCTCAACAGATACCCCTCCATTGTGGTTGCACCTATGGTACGGCTATTTGTGTTGCTGAGGCACGCAAGCCTCCCCACCAAGGGTGAGGTCCATGATTCTTGGGGGTACAGTTATATATTGTAAAGTACGATATTTCTGACCAGATTCCTACAATCACCACAGATACAAAAATACACAGAAATGAAATGTTAGTTTCACTAAAATATTGCTACACTGAAATTTCATTACCCATTAAAATCATGTGCCATATAAAGATCTCATCCAGAAACTTGCTCTTTGCTGGAAGTCCTCCTCTAACTGACATAACAATTTATCTTGGGACAGTTTATAGCTTGAATCAGTGATTATCTCTTCTAGCATTGTTCCAGGCTCTTACAGAGGCTCTCCTGTAACTGCACACAGGTAAATACTCCAGAAGTTATTTTCAGGAGGTTGGAGAGCAGTTGGTGGTAGTTTAAGTTTTGAATCAGTTTGTGAGGTACACTTGATGAGAAAAAGCACTGCCTCAAAGTGTGGGTGTCCAGGGCTATTCACTTACTTGCACAAACCTTTTGTTACAGAATGTTCAATGCTTAAACACATGTGTAATAATATCTCATTTAATTTCTAAATCTTTGCTTGGACCTGCTCATTTGAGACAAATTGTTGCTTTTACTGTAATTAAAACTAAATTTAATCCTATTTTGAAAAGCGCAACACTAGCTACTTATTTATTATACATTATTGGAACTGTTTTCCTGTCATATTTTACATTATATGGGGAGTCAGCTGTAATTTAATTAGCACAATAATTTGGTTTTAGTAACAGTTGGAGAGACACTGACGCAGTAGATGACCGCTGTTCTAGAACTCTGTGTACGTCCCAGCACTTGACAGTGTAGTCCCAGGAACAAGAATACAATGTTCCAGGCTCTTTTGCATCAGGAAGCAGGGCCCAGATCCATCCAGAATGAGCATCCTGTCGCAGGTAGCCATTTACAGATCCAGTTGACGTAAGATCCCATAGTGCCAAGCTCCTGTCTCTCGACCCAGAGACACAGAGCTGTCCACCCTGTTCAAAATGTTATCTTCACGTTAGTTTCTTCATTGTACTGAAGTTTATACATAAAAAATTAAAGCAGGGATATAAATTTAAAAATTACTTTGTGTGGCCTTCATGATGAGGTACAGATAAAAAGTTACAGCAAATGTTGTTACAATCATTACAAATGTCAACAAACAGAATGACCCAACCTAAGTCAGTGCAAGGACTTTGGTCATAAACGGAATTTTAAAATCAGAATAATTAATTATTTTCCAATGTCTTTATGTAGCCTTTGCTGTTTAGAATGTGTTTAATACTCAGCTATGTTCCTTTTACTTCTACTGATCTTTCTAAACAATAAACTAATCATCAGCAATCAGACTGCTCTACAAAACCTGCAGATGTATCACACTGAACTTGGTAATGTTCTCGTGGTCACTTAACTGTATCACAAGCAGTTGTTATCTCCATTACAGAATCCACAGTTCTCCCTAAATTATGCAATGATACATAAACACACAAATCTCTTGTGCACGCTTCATTTACACACTTCACAATAAGGAGACCAGTAGAAAATATGGATACCACACAGTGTAACAAACTCTGAGGGATTGGAGGATCAAGTACAGGAAACGACATCCTGAATCACCATTCAACGCCACTACAGAGAGTTGAAGCAATTGGTGACAGGTGTTCCTTCCACTTACAACAGCTCCATTGGTCTGAAGATAGTCTACATACCACTGAAACCAGTTAGCATGCCATTAAAATAAAAAGCGTTTGCAAGCTTGAAATTGCATTACAAGATTGCTGATGTTCCAATTATGAGTTCAAAAATTATTAAAAATCTTAGTGATGAGTTGACAAAACACCACTGCTAAATTCTTACTTAACAATAGTGACTGGGAGCCATTGATTCCTTTGCCTACGTGGGGATTAAATTACATCAGATGGAGGAGCAAAGGATACTGCAACCTGAGTCTGCCAGCAAAGGCTGCTTTTAACAAGTAAAGAACCCTCTCCAGACTCATCTGCATAAACAAACATATCAGGAAAGACACCATAAGATGTTTGTTTGGAGTGAGTTGCTGTATGGAAGTGAAACATGAATATTTGAAGAAGCATAAAAAGATATAATAACAGCCCTCGCAATGTGGTGTTACTGTAGAGTGCTAAAGACTGCCTGGGTAGACAAGGTATTAAATGATAAGGTGCTCCACAGAGCGGAGGAGAAGCCATACTTTGGAAGGTTATCCTATGCAGAAGGGATACTTGGGTCAGCCATTTGCTAACACATGTGCTGTCATTACAAGTATTACTGAAGGGATATAGAGGCAAAAAACACCACAGATAGGCCGAGATTAGAACACATGCCCACATCATGGAAAATACCAGCTGCATCACCTATACCACTTTTACAAGGAAGACCAATGACAGAAAAATATGGCAAGCCGCTGTCAGCTGACCTGATGGCTGAAGACCTATGAAGAAGAAATAAGGAAAAATAGTGGAAACTAGAAAGATATGTCAAAGAACAAAAACAGAAACTCCCCCCCCCCCCCCCCCCCCGCCCCCCACATGAGACACAAATAAATAAAATAATAATAGGGGCATTCCTTGCTGAGGCAGCTTAATAAATAAGCTTTCAGTGTGGAGTGGTAATTCTTGTTGACAACACTGCTCTAGAAAATTGTAATTGATTTCAGATTCTGTGTGACAATAAAATCACAATCAAAATACCAAAGATGGAATGACCACAGCCAACTTACAGCCAACAATCTTGCTTTCAAAGACTCACACTTTCCTCTACTGCTCCAGAATTCCAAAAACACACACACACACACACACACACACACACACACACACACACACAGAGAGAGAGAGAGAGAGAGAGAGAGAGAGAGAGAGAGAGAGTTTTGTGAATATTATCAGCATTTATCCACGAATATTATCAGCATTTATCCACGTTATTTCTCCATGCTCTGATGCACAGTCATTTGCTCCACTTTTCTTACCTTCCTGTACTTCCTATACTCCCTCCCAGCCAGGAAGGATGAGGTGTGTGTACATTTCCTGAAAAAACTGAGATACCTAAAAAATTACTGTGATTTTCTAATTGATTGTATGTGATATGTTCCAACTATCATTTGAGATAAAAGCAGATTTTTCAAACTTTAGATGAAAAAAATCTTCAATATGGTATTTGTGACAGAAGAAAAACGCGATGTAGGAAGTGTGAAACATTTCTTAATGATCATTTCCAGTGCACCTGAATTTGGTCAATTTTACTGTGGTGTCACCTCCAGACACCACACTTGCTAGGTGGTAGCTTTAAATCGGCCGCAGTCCAGTAGTACATGTCGGACCCGCGTGTCGCCACTGTCAGTAATTGCAGACCTAGCGCCACCACATGGCAGGTCTAGAAAGACGGACTAGCACTCGCCCCAGTTGTACGACGACTTTGCTAGCGACTACACTGACGAAGCCTTTCTCTCATTTGCCGAGAGACAGTTAGAATAGCCTTCAGCTAAGTCCATGGCTACAACCTAGCAAGGCGCCATTAGCCTTACAGTGCTTGTAATTAAAGTCTCATTTGTATTGTCAAGAGCGATGTACCACAATGATGGATTAAAGATCAGTATTATAGAAGCTACGTACTTTTCTTATTAGCATTCATTACGTATCCTGTTCCAGACTTCACGCCAGTCGGCGTGTGTGTATGCGTGCCTTTCGGTTACCCGTCACTGTGGACTGGCTGTCTTGTCAGCCCACTACATTTATCATATACCATGAGTATCTATCACATGTTCAGGAACACCACAGTCCTTGTTCACAAGATGCTGGTCACTGAGAAATAAACAGTGGATTCCAGAAACAAGAAGGTGTGGCTCAATGTATTATAAGCTCTGGTGGCTCCATGTGAACCTTCTGGTTAACAATTACATATGTTATCACAGGATAGCTACTCAAACTTGAAAAATAATTTCTCTGAGAAATCCAGGTATAGGAAGCAAGATGACATCATAAGAAGCCCCTGTTAAATTAAGGTTCAACAGGAGAGGGAGAAGAGCATCTCACAGCAATAACGACTTTTGTCTCCTCTTGGCTGAGTTATACTGGTCATAAGCAGTAGTTTGACTACAGTTTTTTAAACATCAATAATTTATATGGGATGACATTCATATAATTAACACACTGTGAAATACAAAGTATTTTAAAATTTGTGATTTATAAAACTCAATGAAATTAAATTTCAGTGCTACGTTAAAAACAGAATTCCCTGAGACTTTATGAAATATTTGAAATTCCCCAAGATGCCTGATTTTCCCAGCTAAAATGTAATGCCCTGAGAATTCCATTCTCCAGATATTCCAATAGAATCACTATCCTTTATCAGGTGATATATTTCTTACAGAAGACAGGCTTTGTCATTAAGAAGAGTAAAACGAACATTACATTATTAAGTATGAAAACACACACACACACAAACCAAAACACACACACACACACACACACACACACACACACACACACTAGTATGTAAAATCCAATGCTCTCACCTGATGGCCAAGGAAGTACAGAAGGGGTGGAGGATTGAAACGGATTGGAGGAAGGGGCGGGGGGGGGGGGGGGGGGGGGGGGAGGGTATGAGATTGAACCATGTGCTTTGCAATGGATCTGAGTGTGTACAGAATACATTAAAATAAATCCAACACATCAGAAAATAATAAATTGTACTACAATACATACTGCCATATTTAAGTCTCAGATTCAAAGTTCCATATCCTAGTAGCTTTGTTTCCAAATTATGAAATTCTTACTGGTCAGATCGGCTCTGAGCAACTAGTCCATGCAGTGACTTCATAGACGACAATAAAATTCACAGGGTTTCTGAATTTTGTCTTATAGTTATAACTATGTTTACATCACAGTCACTTACATGAATCAGAGCAACTGAGTCAACAGCAGCAATATGTACATAATCCGCAGGTTCCAACTGCAGCATTGTTTCATGTCGATGGGTCCAGTAGAAACGTTCAGATTCCAGTGAAACACATGCACGTTGCCAGTCAATAGCATCCTCATCTGCCAAGAAAGTGAGATCTCATGAGAACTTTTATACTCAAGAATATGACTACGACAAACATGTCGACTCCAGGGAAGATAAGCAAAGAATGACTACAACAAACCAGTAAAAGTGTAATTTTTACAGCATATGTACTAATGTGGGATGTGGAAGATATTTATTTTTCCCTGCTTTACTTTGACCTGCCTAGCACAGTACTTTCACATTTTGAATAGAAAAATTGTGTGTTTGCATACTATCCCTTTACACATTTTCACTAACTTTATATATTACTTTATCCTGGAGATGTTTGCACACATTTTATGTGTTACTGAAGTCATTATTCTCGCTCTTGCAATTCTTTTCGCTATTGACATCTTCCCTTCCTCAATGCTCTTCCTCTCATTCAAATCTGACTACAGCCATGGCTCCAGTGTGTGTGTGTGTGTGTGTGTGTGTGTGTGTGTGTGTGTGTGTGCATGTTTTCCTTCCTTCCTCTTTCTTTTTTTTTTCCAGTCGAGCAATATCCGACTTCTAGTGTACTTATCTCTAGCTGTTAGTTTGTATTACTTCTTACTCATTTTCTACAGAGGTGCCCACGGTACAGGGCTAACAACTTTGACTACTAATCAAAACATCCTGTGTCCTGGGTTTGCTCTCAATCAGTAAATTTTGAATAAAAACCAATAGCAATGGCGGATAAAGACTTTCGATAAAAGAAGTTATCCTCGTTCTGCCAGCGAGCTTGTCAAAGAAGGTGAAGGAGCACCCTCTTGTGCCTGGTGTGGGAAACTGCCCCTAAAGGGTTGAAGAATCATCAATGATCAATAGCGTAAGAATGCAGCAGGCAATGGAAACCAGTGCATTAAATACACACAATATGTATCCTGTAATTGAAAAGGTGTCATGGAGGATATATCCCTTGGCTGAAGATTCTGTATTGGATGTTGGGAAGGGATGCCAAGGGGCACATAACCATAAGAAAAAGAGTCAATAATGAATGAGAGGCTAACAGTATATGAGTTGGAATGTCGAACATCAGAAGTCTTAATGTGGTAGAACAGCTAGAAAATCTAAAAAGGGAAATGCAAAGGCTCAGTCTAGATATAGTGAGGACAGTGAAACAAAATTTAAAAAAGATAATGATTTCTGATCAAGTGAGTAAAGGGTAATGATGTGTTATTAAACACCTTTCAGCCATCTAATTTCCAACCTTATTTTATTTGGCAACCAGTTTTGGTGGTTTATCATGCCATCTTCAGGCCCCTGACCAACATGTTGCAAGATTCCACCTTGGTTCTAGTCAAAACAGGGGCCAGCATTCAGAGATAGTTGAAGTGATTGCTACAGCAAGAAGAAATCTACAGGTACCAGTACTTGAATGCTGGCCCCTGTTTTGACCTTAACCGAGGTGGAATCTTTGTACACGTCGGTCAGGGGCCTGAAGATGGCGTGGTAAATTGCCAAAACTGGCAGCCAAATACAATAAGTTTGGAAATTAGATGGCTGAGAGATGTTTGATTTGACATCCTGTAGCGAACAGCTAAGTCTCGCAACCATCTCTGAAAAGATGGACATACAGAGAGTCAATAGCAGAGCAGAAAGGAGTATAGTGAGAGTGGGATTCATTAGAAACAGGAGTAGATTACTATGAACAGTTCAAGGATCTGACTGTTCTCATCAGAATCAACAAGAAACCAACAAAAACAACAGTTGTTTAGATGTACATGCTGATGTAATACATGGAAGATGAAGAGAAAGAAAAAGTATGTGAGGACATTCAACAGCTAATTTAGTATGTAAAGGGAAGTGAAAATCTAATCATCATGGGTGATTGCAATGTTGTGGCAGGGGAAGGAACAGAAGACACATTATGAGAGAATATGGGCTTGGTGGCACAAAAATAAGAGAGGAGAAAGGCTAACTGAGAACTGTGGAAGGAGACTGCAAAGAATTCTTGAGTAACAGAAGAAATACTTCAATCAACTGATGAAAGAAGAGAGAGCAAAAAGTTAAGGCAAAAAGAAGCATACAACAAAGTAAGGCACTTGGGTAAGATACCAATAGGAAGTACAAAGAAGTAAAGTGATATGATTGCAGGAAAAATGTGAAGAAATAGAAAAAAAAAGATTGTCATCGCAAGGTATGAATACTGAAAAGAAAAAGCATTCTTCTGTGAAACTAAAGCGAAAATTCTCAACATTACGGGCACAAGAGAAATAACACTGTTAAATGTAGAGGAGAGAGTGGATAGGTAGAAACAGTACACTGATGGGCTTGATCAGAGGGAGAAACTGCATGATGTGATAAAAGAAGAAATGGGATTCACTATTGGAGTCAGAATTTAACAGAGTTTTGTAAGACTTGTGAGCAAATAAGGCAGAACTAAAACAGCACTCCTTCAGAATATCTAAAATCATTTGGGGAAGTGGAAACCATATAGAATCGAAGTGACTGGAGATATACCATCAGACTACTGGAAAAATATCATCCACACACTCCCGAAATAGCAAAGTTCTGATAAAAGGGAGAACTATTGCATACTCAGCTCGACAGCTCAAGCGTCTGAGTTGCTAGCAGGAATAATATACAGAAGAATGAAAAAAGAAAACTGAGGATCTGTTAGATGATGATTAGTTTGCCTGTAGAAAGGTAATAGCTCCACAGTAGCAGTTCTGAGTGCTTGATAATGGAAGTAGGATTTTAGAAAAATCAAGATGACTTCATAGGATTTGTTAACCTACAAAAGGCATCATGCAAGACATTTGAAATTAGCAGGTGACCTGGGAGGAGTTGGGAGGAGGGGCATGAAGGGGTGAGGTGGTGGTGGTGGGTGGGTGGGGGGGGGTTCCACACTAGCAACCTCACATTTATTGTGTGATCCATTCTGACACAATTCCAAATTCCGGAGTGATAGAGTGCTGCAACATCTTGTTGTAGTTACAGTTTTGTGCATGCTGCTGTAGGTAAACAAAAAACATGCACACACATGAAGAGCAGGAAAAATCACACACACACACACACACACACACACACACACACACAGCACAAGACTAGCTCCACCAGCAGTTTGAAAAGTGCCATGCTGATAAGCGAGATGCAGTCCCTCACATAATTTTCAACATATTCACATCCTGTTTAGCAGCATCTGCCAATGCGTACCATGAGTTATCATTGTAGGAGACCTTCGTCCACACTATGCACATGACAGTCTTTTTGTTGCCATAATACTGTCTGTGCCCTGTGGTCACCAAAGGCACACATGTAAAGCATTAGCTTCTGTATATTATAGTGAGATGATGATGTTGGATGCCACACCTGCTCATTGGTTGTTGCTGTTCAACACTGAAATGGCAAGCAATTTGCTGTAATGTAGACCACGTATCTACTGATAAAACTGACAATAACGCTGACATGTCATTGCCTATGGCAGTATCAGTATCAATCTTGACACTGTGGCATGCGAAAAACGCTTTGTCTAGATTACCTCAGAAATGAAGGATAGTCACAGTCAAATGTACTGATATAGCATGTCTTGCCTACCCTGAATTCTACTGCCGTGTGACAATTGATATGAGTCACATAGTGTGCTGAATTGGTGAGGTAGCAAAAATGTTCTGTCTCTCCGAGGCCATAGCTATACCGAATTCAACTGCTCGTGAGTATAACTGCACCTCAGCTGGTATATGATGTAGCTGCTTTCACATGTTGCAATTATTTGAGTGGAAGGAAATGACTGTGAGATATGATTTATGGGGCACAGGACTGGGATCAGGGATGGCACAGAGACAGACTACAATACAGCATAATTTGGTTAGCAACGAGGGAAGGATTTTCATTGTGATTTCTTCTCAGGGTATGTTGACAGTTTCTTGATGCACTAGTGATAAGGGGAGTACTGGTCAGTAGGTGGCTCAAGTGGCAATGGAGTTGTTGAGGGAGAAATGACAGTGAAACATGTTTCTGTTTAGGAAGGAGGTAACAAGTTTGTTGTCAGGACAACAGTGGGAGAGGTAGTGTTTTATGACATCCTGGTCACACTTAGCCCCTTGTCTGGACATGGGGGATGTCTGTACTCAGACAATGACAAGCAAAGAGCCTGGCTGTAATGTTATAGGACCCATAGTTGGTTGGTTGGTTGGTTTAAAGATGATGATGGTGGTGGAGGAAGTGATAAGCATCTTGCATGTACAAAGTGAGGCATCAGACAACTTGGAGTTACCGGTAAACCAAGGCACATGATCAATCAGTACTCTCTACTACCTCACAATCTGTCTTTCGTTCCACCCTCCTTTCCAACTTCAGATCTTGTGACTATTACTACAGCTAATTCTCTTTTTTTCACCACTTACGAGAGACACTAGCTACAACACACTTCTGGTATTCACTGTAGAGCTTTTGGAAACTGTCAGTTAACATTTTGTGGAACCGCTTGAAGCACCATAGTCTCTTGTTATTGGATATCTGCACAATTATGAGAAATGAGACCTTGTGCTACCAATACGATCTGGAGACCAAGTGACAGTCAATGGTACGGTGTTCATTGTCTTTGCCGGTCCCCCCAAAAATGTTGGCTTACAAAACCCAAGATTAAGATGATCTTGATCACTTTTTCAACAGCAAGGGCTTGATCTACCATGTATTTCTATATGATGGAGGTGAGGAAGATGATGGTACACAACATCATTGACTGTCACACGATCTCCGGCTCGTATTACTAGCACAAGATCTCATCTCTTGTAACGATGTGGATATCCCTCAACATGTGACCATGTTGCCGACAGTTTCCAACACCTTTACAACCAATAGCAGAAGTGTGTTGTAGCTAATGGCGATTACTTTGAAGGCCAGTAATGGTATTTTGTTTGTAAACTGTGTTTCTTCAGAGGCTATATGCTTTAAGCTCTATGTATACTGGCCTCTGCTTAGCCTAAATTGGCTATCCAAGGATCACTACGACCTTGCAATCATTATGACAGTTATTTTATGTTTTTATTTTGTCGTTTAAACTATATGTTTTTCATGAAGCCACTGTACCTACCATGTCATTCATCCAACCATTTGACATATTACTGTTATTATTCTCATCAATACTACTACTATCATTATTTTATTATTGTCATCATTACTATCACCATTATTATTATATGGCTCCTGTGTGCTGCAAAACCTATGATTTCATACAGAAAGTGAACATATTTTTGAAGTAATAAAATTTTCATGTGGTACTTACTACCAATTGCAGGATAGCTATATTTCATCCTTTTCTTCACTCGATACTTCCACATGTTTGGATCAACCAATATAGCATGAAATTGTCTGCATACTAAGCTCACTGATGATACGAGGAACTTGGCGTCCAAGAAAGAGAATATTTTTAAAAGAATCTGTAGGAAAAGAAGGTTAAGGTTAATTATTTTTTCTCATCTTTACTGTGAATTAAGCTGTTAGTTTAAAGCAGAGTTCATCATCAATACAGGCACAGGTTATAAGACGGCTTCATATAAATTTGTTCTGATCAAAATAACACATACATATATCTTCATCTTTAACAATAATTACATAGCAATCATCTAACACAACTTTTGCTTCAAATCTGGCTGCTTTGAGCAACATATTTTGTATATATATACTACTGGCCATTAAAATTGCTACCCCAAGAAGAAATGCAGATGATAAACGGGTATTCATTGGACAAATATATTATACTAGAACTGACATGTGATTACATTTTCACGCAATTTGGGTGCATAGATCATGAGAAATAAGTACCCAGAACAACCACCTCTGGCCATAATAACAGCCTTGATATGCCTGGGCATTGAGTCAAACAGAGCTTGGATGGCGTGTACAGGTACAGCTGCCCATGCAGCTTCAACACGATACCACAGTTCATCAAGAGTAGTGACTGGTGTATTGTGTCGAGCCAGTTGCTCGGCCACCACTGACCAAATGTTTTCAATTGGTGAGAGATCTGGAGAACGTGCTGGCCAGGGCAGCACTCGAACATTTCCTGTATCCAGAAAGGCCCGTACAGGACCTGCAGCATGCGACCATGCATTATCCTCTTGAAATGTAGGGTTCCGCAGGGATCAAATGAAGGGTAGAGCCACGGGTTGTAACACATCTGAAATGTAACGTCCACTGTTCAAAGTGCCGTCATGTGAACAAGAGGTGATCCAGACGTGTAACCAATGACACCCAGGTTCGTCATTGAGTACACCATCGCAGACTCTTCTGTCTGTGATGCAGTGTCAAGGGTAACCGCAGCCATGGTCTCCGAGCTGATAGTCCATGTTGCTGCAAACATTGTCGAACTGTTTGTGCAGATGGTTGTTGTCTTGCAAATGTCCCCATCTGTTGACTCAAGGATCGAGACATGGCTGCACGATCTGTTACAGCCATGCGGATAAGATGCCTGTCATCTCGACTGCTAGTGATACGAGGCTGTTGGTATCCAGCACGGCGTTCCATATTACCCTCCTGAACCCACCAATTCCATATTCTGCTAACAGTCATTGGATCTCGACCAACGCGAGCAGCAATGTCGCTATACGATAAACCGCAATAGCGATAGGCTACAATCCGACCTTTAACAAAGTTGGAAACTTGATGGTACGCATTTCTCCTCCTTACATGAGGCATCACAACAATGTTTTACCAGGCAACACTGGTCAACTGCTGTTTGTGTATGAGAAATCGGTTGGAAACTTTCCTCATGTCAGCACGTTGTAGGTGTCGCCACTGGCACCAACCTTGTGTGAATGCTCTGAAAAGCTAATCATTTGCATATCATAACATCATCTTCCTGTCAGTTAAATTTCGTGTCTGTAGCATGTCATCTTCGTGGTGCAGCAATTTTAATGGCCAGTAGTGTACATATGTTGTTATATACAGAACTTTTTAAAGAATATATTCATAAATTAATGTTAATGAGAAGTCCTGCAGGATTTTAAATTATTTAAGTACAGTTAGTAACTGACTGAATAGTAGAGGTGTTGAGTTGTAAAAGGCACACAAAAAACCTGATAACTTCGTTAGCTTATGGGTGAATCCTTTTTCAGAGCTATAGATTACAAACAGGTCTGCTCTCCAGCCAGCCCTACGATCTTTACCTGTCACTTAACACTTCTTACTTCTCTGGCAATGTTTGCTGACGTGTAAAATGCCAAGTTGCACTGTGGTTCAAAAGCCATGTACATTTAGATTTGTTCATGGCTATGCACCTAACAAAACAAATTCATATAGGACAATAACGCTCCACAGTTGTGTACGGAAAGTGACGGATAAGATGTTGGAAGATAGACATGAGTGATGGGACAGGCATCTTAGCCTGTCCTCATAAAAGATATTTGGTTTTTGGAAATGATATGGTACAAACCAAACACTAATAAAACTACCAACATATATCCAGCTCTATGTCATTGCTTGTTTATAGGCGTAAACAATACTTATGTCAATGTCATTTTAACAACAGTGGCTGCCAATATGCAGTAGAAGAAGTGGTTTCATGAGTAAACTTACATTCACATAGATCACTGGTAGCAAGGGACGGAAAACTTTGATAGAGCTCCAAATGACTACCTCAGGGATCAGTTCTGTCTCTCCTGCTCTTCAAAATATATACGCTGAACTTTTATGACATTTCTCCATAAAGTGTCATAATCTTACAGTAGCTCATGGACTGTATACATCTTCACAGAGTGCGGCTGTAAATAGTGGCCTGGAGAAAGATCGTATCATACCTAGACTACATGCATATATGGAGAAAAATGGTTTCCACATATCTCCTCCTCTATGTATAAACTGAAGTTCCCTGCTCACTCCTGTTTGTATGTGCAGGCTCAACTCATGAACTTCTGTAAGGGTTTTGATCTGGTTTTTACAAATAGATAAAGTGGTTCACAGGAAGGTTCTTGTGTAAAATTTATAAATATTTCACGCAAAATTCCTCCGCTGCTGTGAAAGTGATGTCATCTACTGGTGCAGTTGCTGTAACTCCAGATAGCACTGAAGCCTAACCGGAATACTAGTTGAACCTGGTGGTCTACTGCATGCCATAAAACTGAGAGGGAAATACATTTCCCATCACCCTGCTCAGGAGCAAAAGTAAACAATGTACATCACAATAATTTATACCAGATGATGCATCATGTGATTTAATAAAACACAAAAATTTGTGGCTGCAGGTGTTACTATATAATCATACTTCCTCGAAATTGAGGAATATATTTCCTGTGACATTGTGGTTAAATTTTCTTGCGTTTTGAAAAGGCTATGGGATGACACTCTTGAATGAACACCACATGATTCTCACTGCCTTTTCTTGTGATACGAAGGTTTTCTCTGAAACTGACATGCTGCACCAAAAGCTTACTCCATAACAAATTAGGGACTGGAATTACTTTCTCCGAAACTGATAAGTAGCACCACAAGATTATACTAAAGCAAATTAACGAGTGAAAATAACCAGAGTATTCTGATTTTGAATTTTACTGACAATAATCTTTTTACTGTCTGGAGAATGTGATGTTCCCAATTCAGCTTACTGTCTATGTGAACACTTAATAATTCAGTCCCTTGCTTTATTGGGTGGCTGTTACACATAATATTAGTTTTCTCTGGATTCTTACAGTTTGATGAAAATGAATGAAATTAGTTCTATTGAAGTTTATCGAGAGACTTAACAATGGAACACACCATAACTCTGATTCTAAGTCACTTCTACACACACTACCAACTATAATATTTGTACCACCAACAAACATTACGGCATTTACGTTTTCCCTTACAGATGACACTACACAGTTAATTTACACAAGAAATAGCAAGTGCTCAAGAATGGACCTTTGAGGAACTCCTCCTTGATGTATATGCCGTATTCAGAGAGATGTTTTCATATCTTGGGAAGTAATGGCTGAGACATGATTTTAGCAAATTACCTGTTGATCTCAAGATAGTTATTTTTGAGCTGTTTTAAAAAGTTAGTGTCATGGGGGTGACCCTGTAGATTTTTGCAGACTTCTTATTAACTTGATATCTGAGTGCTGAGGCCCTTTCTGAAGGACTGTCAGCTGGCCTGCAACAAGCTTGTGGATGTTTCTTATTCCATTTTCAAATTTCTATTGAATGTTTGTTACACTTTAAAACTTGGAGATGACAACTGATTCCAAACTATATATACTGTCTGAAAGAAGCTATACACATATTCAATCACACTCTAATGTTATACTAAACTACCTTGGACAATCATTTGATGAATAACTTCACAGAAGTTCTTTCAGTTACAACTGGTATAAATTTGTGATTTGCTCTGCAAATTTCTGACCATTAATCACAACATAATCCAGCTCAATTTATTGTGAATGCTCCTTGGTTTAGTTGTCCACTTGATAAGATTTCAAAGTGGTGCGAAGATTGGAAGCTTGCTTTAAATGCTTAAAATTGTGCACTTCACAAAGAGAAACAAAAAACACAGTATCCCATGGCTATAGTATCAGTGAGTCTTAAATGAAATACCTGGGTGTAACACTTTGTAGGAATATGAAACGGAATGATCACATAGGTTCAGTTGAGGATAAAGCAGGTAGTAGATTTCAGTTTATTGGTCGAATACTGAGGAAATGCTATCACTCTACAAATGGGGATTGCTTACAGATCACTCGAGGGACTAATTAATTATATTTCTCAAGTGTGTGGTGGCCTTACCAAACAGGACTAACTACAAACATATACAGAGAAGGACAGCACAAATAGTACAGGTTAGTTTGATCCATGGGAGACCATCACAGAGATGCTGAAGAAACTGAACTGGCAGACTCTTGAAGATAATCATAAACTATCCTGATGAAGCCTACTTACAAAGTTTCAGGAACTGGCCTCAAATGATACACTATAGGAATATACTAAAAGGGGAATTCAATAAGTAATGCAACACATTTCTTTTCTCAGCCATTTTCAGTTGAAAAAAATGCAGAATTTTGTTTCGAAAGATTGTAAAATATTCTTGCTTCAGCACTATAGTTTCATAAAGTTCAATAGGTGGTAATGCTATATGTAGCCTTCAAAATGGCCATGTAATGGAAGTTTGTTCCGGGTAGAGAATTGCCATGGAGTTTCTTTTGGCAAAAAACCAGATCATCGCATCCTGCATCCTCCCCTTGTCACTTTTTAAGACCGCATTGATATCCAGCCAAATATTAACGTGATTTACCTACCCTCATAAAAAAGCTCTTATCAAAAGCACACACTAAAAAAGGAAAGTTTGCTACCTTTGTCTCAATTAGACATTAATTACACTTTTATTTTATTTTTTTTCAATCAAACATACATGGGGGAAATAGAGAGATAACAATACAGACAAGCGCACATTGTCACAAAAAATATTAGCTTTCAATCTAACAGAAAACTTCATCTGAAAAGAGAGGAAAGTACAATAGAAGAAGAGGTCAATCAAAAGTCAATGAGGAAAGTCAGTGGGTGGATCAGGATAGTAGGATACGAGAGAAATCAACAATGAAAAGTTGGCATCCACAAAGTTTTTTGGCAATTCTGACTTTTGAAATAATACCATTTTATTAAATAGAAATATGTGCACTATCACTCTTTAAAATAAATAACTACAAAGGTAGTTCTTTTATCATCCACACAAATCACCTAAGAATTAAGCCCAAGGGAGTGTTTTCTTCTGCAAAATTAAAACAGTAAGAAACAGTATTTTGTTCTTAATGGTAGCTTTTAACAATTCATGTCAGCATTACTAGTTTTCATTCTGTTCTCCCACAAACAATGAAAAAAATAAAAATATGTTTCTTGAACGTTATATGTTGTAAGAAACTGCACTCACCACATGTAATAACTGCTACACCGACATGAAAAGTACATGATCAATATTGATAATAATATAAAAAATAAAATTACAAAACTATTTTCAAGCCAGCCAGGAAGGAGCAGGAACATCTTGTACACAAGGAATTTTACGAAAAATTTATAGGAAAGTGATTGAGATTTTGAAATAATCTATAGAATTCACAGAAAGAGTGGGTGTGGTGAGCCAACACACTGAATAGGAGAAACTTTATTTTTCAAACAGTTTTTACTTTTTCAATTTTTGTTCTCTTTAAGGTGTAATTGCATTTCACTGAAGTCATGACCAGACTTGGATTGGTACAGTACTGAATACTGCCAGATGCCATTGCCAAACCATGCCCTGTTCACGACTACACCATTCTTCGTTCTCTCAAGTAGCCAATCAGGGGGATGTGAATAGACACATGGAGGTTCAGGACGGTCTGGTGAGAGTGAGCTATAACAGACCTCAGCCTCATTTAGCAGCCAGCCACTGACCAATTCAGACGTGCCTTCCCATCCCTCTCTCAGGCAACATGCCCCTCAGTCTGTTGATGGCTTCCCTGGTGCCATATTTTGTACCTGCTAGTGGCAGATTTTATGAATAAACCTGGCACACCAGCCAGTTTCTGAAAAGTAACCAACAGTTCTTATTCAGTGATTTTGTACACTCCTCGATGACCACTTCCCACAGCAGCCTTACACTTGCCCAGTCCTGGGCAGGAGGAAACATTTGAAAATGAGTGAGACCTGCACATTGGAAACAAGGAAATGCACAAAACCAATGTCTCAAATATTATATTTAGCTTAAAATTGTCCATGTATCAAAATTTATAAGATAACACTTTTTCAGCAGTTGGATATTCTTTCTGCACTTAATTTGCTCAGTAGCAGATGATATAGATGCAAGATTTTTGCACATACTTGCATTAATGTTTTACTCTTTACAAAATTCTTTGCTGCAATTTGTTTCATGTTTCTTTCCACCCATGTGGAACAGAAATTCACTTGCACTGTAGAAACAATGAAAAAGTAGGAATGATTTTAATTTGTTATTAAATACAGTCAGGGACTTACTGTTTTTTTATTTCTGATGGCAGGCTATTGTATATTTTAAATCCTTTGTTGAAGGGAGAGTTTTTAAAGGTAGAGGTGTGCATTTCTTTAACATGGAGTTCCATTTTCTGTCTAGTACCATAGTCATGGGCATTTACATTTTTATTAAATTTTGCACTATTACTTATTACCAATTTGCATAGTTCTAGTATATACAGGCTGCCAAGGGCAGCAACTTTTGGAAGAGAGGTCTGCAGCTATCAGTCAGCTTTGCCTTGTTCATTATTCTTAAAGCTCTCTTTTGGGTGAGGAGGATGTTTGGGCTAGGTGTAGAGTCTCCCCAGAATATAAAACCATACTGCATTACACTGTGGAATTGCGCATAGTAGGCTGTGTGAACAGTTTCCGGGCTTGTGCAATATGCAAGGATTCGTAGGGCATAGCACACTTGGTTTACCTTACTATTAGTTTTATTAATGTGTGTTTGCCATTTTAGATTATCCTGAATCCATAGGCCTAGAAATCTTGTTTCTGTATTTGGGGATATTTGGGAACCATGTAATTTCATATCAGGCATAATTTTATTTGATCTTAGGTGGAAGTTTAGGTAAGTGGTTTTCTTTGTGTTAACTATGAGCTTGCTTTTTTTTTCTCAAACCAATCACCACGTTTGTCTGTATTTCCATTTATGGCCTCTAGGAGTTCATGTTCATTTTTGCTTGTTATGAGGATATTGGTATCATCTGCGAAGAGTGTACTGGTGCTGGCATTGATGTTTGACGGTAGGTGGTTTATGTACACAAGGAAGAGCACTGGTCCAAGGATTGAGCCTTGGGGCACACCTTGTGTAATATTGCAATAGTCAGAGTAGTATGTTTCGATATGTCCTTGGTTGTTATGTTATATTGACACTTTTTGTTTCCTATTTGTCAGGTATGAGCTAAACCAATTTAGTGGCGTGCCTCTGATGCCATATGACTCCAGTTTGTTGAGAAGAATCTTGTGGTCTATGACATCAAATGCCTTGGACAGATCTAGGAAGAGCCCAACTGCTTTTTATTTTTTGTCTACAGCAGTGTAAATACTCATACATGGCAGTTGTCGCGGATTTGTTTTTTTTTCTGAAACGGTGCTGGGCATCAGATAGTATCTGGTTCCTATCAAGAAAATTTATTAGTCTTTGGTGAACTAGTCTCTCCAAAAGTTTACCAAACACAGGTAACAGCAATATGGGTCTGTAATTTTCTGCGTTGTTTTTTTCACCGTTCTTAAAGACTGGGATGACTTTAGCCACTTTCAAGCATTTTGGAAATGTACCTACATCAACAATGAGTTGTACTAACTCACCTCCACCCTCGGTGTGGCATCCTTGATATCTGTGATACTGTTGGGAGCCACAGTAGCAATTAAAGGCCTTCACAGAACAGAAGTGAATGCTAATGGAGATATAACCCTGTCTACCACCCACACCATCTTTTGCTCCCAGCCCACCAAATGTGGTCCCTAGCTGTCCCTCAAACCCTACAGTCCATCTGGCCTCACCATATGTAGTTACATCAGACACTGACATCCCAGAGGCAATGGATGAGGCACTATGTGTCAATTTAAGGGAGAGTAATTTAGTATTGTGTGAGTATGACACTGTCTCTGATAATGAGGCAGAGACATTAGCAATGTCAGAATTGACATCTCTCTCTTCCTGAAAATTGGCACTGTGGATTTTGGCTTGTGACAACTTTGGCTTGATCTTGGTTTTCAATTAATTTCATAAATCCCTATGCCAGTTCAATTCCTGTCAATTTTTTTGAGGTTTCTATTGTAGTCCCATTACATAAATGTTGACTTTCACATTCCCTCTATTATCAATGGCGACCACTGCACAGCCTTGCTGGTGTACTAGTGACCAAACTCTAGTGATATTATTGTGCTCAGCAATATATTGTCATTGTGCAACAATGCCTGCAATTACACAATTACATCATTTAATGTGTTTGACATATCCTATACCATTATGTTAAATGGCAAAAGAACAACTAAATAAATAAAATATTAGCTCATTATAAACTTTGAAGACAGAGAGGGCTGAACACTGTTACTACATGCCTCTGTTGGTAGGTGTAATATTTGAAGTTTCTCCTCAACATCTTTACTCGGCTGCACTTCTTCAGACTCGCTGCTCATGCTGGTTGTTGTACAATCTGAAATTATAAAAAATATGTCACGTGCTATGCAAAGTAGGACTTTAAGAAAAAGATCACAATCAATATCACATTTGTTGGTAACTCATTGTAACTCTTATGTTCACGTATGAATTGTAAGTTATTCTCTTGTATGTGCATATTCATTAAAATAAAGAACAAATGTAAAAATTTTTATATAGCTTCAATACTATGAAATTAAAACCAATTTGTGGAAAAAGTAATTTGTATTTAATATAGTTACTGTTGTGAGAAAGGACTAAGTTTGCGGTAATTGCAGGCTCTCAGATTTATAAGCACTCAGAACTTACTATGATGATAGTTCTGGCAAAATTCAGCACCATAATTTCCTAGCAGATTAAAACTGAGCACCAGATGAGAATTTGAACCTTATGTGGTGAAAATGCAAGGTTCTGGATTAAAGACTTGGCCTGATACACAGTTTCAATCTGCCAAGAAGTTGCATAACAGCACACGCATGGCTGCAGATGTCATTCTGGAAAGCTTTACGTGTCTTGTATACCACACAAGTGCACAATAGCTGCGGATTTTTGAGACATTGGTGTTCTGACCATGTGACAGAAAACTGGAAGTAATAGACTGAGGGAACATGGGCAAACTCTTTAGGATCATAGGCCGTGACCACCTACTTCTGTTCCTACATCTTGCTACGTGATGTTTAGCTGAATAAACAATGATGTTGACCTTAGAAATCCAACTGCCGTTAGTATGAGGCATGTCTGGAAAGTAAGTACCATTTCATTATACTGCCACTCCAGCAGTAGTGTCACTGTTCCACACATTTCCACTCATCTTTCTGGTTCACTGTCTTTCTACTGATGCCATTACAGCTAGATTTTGTTGTGTTTACATGCATTAGCAATTGTTCAAAATGTTTAAGACAATCTCTCCCCGCCAACTGTGAAACACATTCTGTAATACGGTTTTTGAATGCAAAGAATGTCAAGCTAGCTGACATTCATCATCAACTTGTAGAGATTTATGGTGAAAATGTATTGACGAATGGTGAGAAAGTGGGTGACAAAATTCAATTATAGACGAATCAATGTTCGTGACAAAGCACGGAGTGGATGCCCTTCTGTTTTCAATGACAATTTAAGAAAGTGAATGAGAAAATTTGTGAAAACTGTTGGTTCACAACAAGAATGCTTTGGGATGAGTTTCGATAAATTTCAAAAGCTGTTTTGCACGAGATTGTCACAGATCACTTATATTTTCGCAAATTATGTTCCCCTTGCATTCCGAAAATAGAAGTCCACAAAATGAAGTAACCTTGCAGTACTTTGACATTTCTTGTCTGATACAGTGATGAAGGAGATTAAACAGATCTGTGAGTGGCGGTGAAACCTCAGTTTACCATGTCAATCCACACTCAAAACAACAGTTGATAGGATGGAGGTACTCACGATCCCCCAAAAAACAAAAATTCAAAACGATATTGTCAGCACAAAAAAATCATGTGAAATGTGTTCTGGGACAGACAGAGCATTCTGCTTGTTGAGCTCCTGCCCATAGGTGAAATCATAAATGTGGTATAATACTTTGAAGCAAACGAGGTCTGTTCAAAAAATTACGGAACTTTGTCCACAAAATTTTTTTATGCTTACCTTTTACTTATTGTGCATGGTCTCCTTCAAAATACTCTCCTCCACAATTGATACACTGCTCCCACTGTCGTTTCCAGTTCTGGAAGCAGTCTTGTTACATCTCTTGCTGGATCACATGAAGTGTCATTTGGGAATTTTCTTTTATCTCATCCATCGTTGCTAACCTTCATCCTTTCAACAGGGATTTCAACTTTGGAAATAAAAAAAGTCCTCAGGGGTCAGGTCTGGAGAGTATGGAGGATGAGGCAGCACAGTGATTTCATTTCTTGTGTAATAGTCACGCTCCAACAAGGATGAATGTGCCCACGCGTTAGCATGATGCAAGAGTCATGAATTGCCTCGCCACATTTTGTGCCGTTTCCTTCTCACATTTTCTCACAGACATCGCAACACATCCCGATGGTACCATTGATGAACAGTTTGTCCCTGTGGCATGAATTCATGATGAACAAATCCTTCAAAGTCAAAGAAAACTATTAGCATGGCTTTGACATTTGACCTGATCTGACGAGCTTTTTTTGGTTTTGGAGAACCTTTCCTGGCCCACTGTGAACAATGAACCTTGGTCTCAACATCATCATAACCATAGACCCACGTCTCATCACTAGTTATGACTCTCTTAAGGATCATCTCGCTCTCATTCGCTCGATCCAAAAGCTCTTTTGAGAGTGTGAGGAGAAGGTCTTTCTGGTCTTGACTCATGGGACGAGCTTGGCAGCATGGTACATTCTGAGATGCTGTGTCAGGATTTCATGATATGATCCAACTGAAATGTTACATTCTTCTGTAGTTTCTCGGACAGTCAGTCTTCAATTGGTATGCACAATCTCATTGATGTACGTGACATGAGCGTCATCGATAGACATCAAAGGGTGTCCTGAACGAGGGTTGTCTTTAACTTCCGTGCAGCCATTTTTAAACCATGTGAACCATTCATAACACCGAGTATGGCTTAAGCACTCATCACCATAGGCTTCCTGTATCATTTGGTGTGTCTCTGTAAAGGTTTTCTTGGGTTTCATAAAAGTTTAATGCAGACACATTGCTCTTCTAACTCTGCCATCTCAGTATTCACAAACTGTGGGACACAATGTTCTGCTCAATACGGCACTGAACAACAATTAACAGACATTCAAGAATGAAACTTCCAGCAGTTATACATTATACAGAGGCATGAGCAGGAAAGACAACTGCATTTCGCTCCAACACACCATTGGCTCAATATTACGAACGTTCTGGAATTTTTTGAACACACCTCGTAGAAAAAACTTCAGTGTGCACTTCAAAACAATGCTCAGTCAAGGTACAGTGTCACTTCATCAGAAGGCCCGATCACCTGCCATACATCCCTAATCTCACACATTCTGGCTACCACTTGTTCTTGAATTTGAAGCCTGTTTTTGGAGGAAGGTGCTTTGACAGTGATGATGATGCAAAAAGCAGTGTGCAGTAGTGGCTGTCTTCACAGGAGGCATCTTTCTATGAAGAGGGCATAGAACTGTTGGTTACCTCAATATGACAAATGTCTGGATACTGGTGGCAGCAACGTAGAAAAATAGTTTAAGAAATGTTCTTTCTTGTAAAAACAAATTTTGGTAGAAAAAAATGTTTTTTAGGAGTCTTTTCTAAAACAGTACTTACTTTCCTGATATGTCTCAGAATTATTATTTGAGATCAATAAATTGCAGAATTTTGCAGTCCAAAGAGTGGAGTTGAAGGAATATTCAAATTGAGACCAAATTTGGTGTAGTAGTATTAGTACAAGTGCATAAAAAGAAGAGATCCATTTAAACATACATCTGCTTGTGTGTTTCATTATCTAGAGCAGAGAGGGAATTCAGGTATAGGCTCTGTTGTAAAATGAAAATTAAAAATGAAAATTAACAACAATATCAGAGATATTGGAGGAATTTACACACACACACACACACACACACACACACACACACAGACAGAGAGAGAGAGAGAGAGAGAGAGAGAGAGAGAGAGAGAGAGAGAGAGAGAGACCTACACCCTTTTGAAATAACAGATATGTCAATGAAACGGGTGATTTGGCAACTATGGAAATGACACGTTATATTAGGAATCAAAACAGCAGTGGTGCCACATGGACAATGGACCTTTGCCATTGACCCTGATATAGATGTTCAGTCAAGATAGCTTTGTGGACTAGTGAAAAACGCGCTTTTTCTGTGAAAACGACTACTATCTAGCCATGCAACTTGTATTTCATGCTCATTACAGACTCACACATTGTGCCCCAACCCATCAAATATGGGTAATGAACTTTGAGGAAATAGGTGATATGGTGCGAAAGAGGGGTCGAAGTGCAAAATGCGTGTGCACTCCAGAGAACATTGCAAGAGTGGAAGAAGCCTTCAGCTGAAATCCCACATGTTCTGCATGCATGCATGCATATGCTGCAACTTGACAAATCGGATTGCAGTTTGTGGCAAATATTGCCCAAGGAACAGCAATACCACCCATACAAAATTCAGATAGTGGAGTAAGTGAACACAGATAAACTCCCAAAGAGGCTATGCTTTTTCCAGGAAATGTTGGAAGTCATGAATGACAACCCAGGCCTGTGCATTAATCTTGTCATGAGTGACAAGGCCAATTTTTATGTGTCAGACTTTATTAACAAGCAAAACTTGAGGTACTGGTCACCTGAAATGCTTCAAGAAACGCCACTTCACAGTCAGAAAGTGGTAGTGTGGTGTGGCATATCATCACTTGGAATCACAGGGCCTTATTTATTTGAGGATGATCATGGCACTCTGTTACTGTGAATACAGAATGTTATGTTTGCATGTTGAACCATTTCCTAGTGTAAGAGCATGGTGATCTTCCTGCAACTGCAAATATATTCTTCCAAGAAGATGGTGTCACATTCCATAGCTCACAACGTTCCATTAACACGCTACAGAACATCTTTCTTTGGCACCTCATCTTGAACAATGGGAACACTTCCTGACTTCCAAGATCACTGGCTTTTCAGCATGTGATTTCCTCCTTTGGGGTCATTTCAAATCTCAGATCTTCCAGTGTGAGCCACCACACATACCATCCAGGAAGGATCAAATTCAGGAGGAAGTTAATCGAATTACACTGCCAGTCCTCCAAGATTTGGTGTCTAACTTCTATAGAAGACCTGAAATGTGTGTGAAGGAAAATGTCGGCCACCCATATGATGTCAGTTTCAAGTGACAGGCATTTTAAATTGTAATCATTGTAAAGTCACGCTGTATTTCTTTCATATCATGTGAATACATTTTTATTGCTAGTGGAGGTTTCAAAGTCATCCCTTTTCACTGCCACAGCTGTTACAAGTGAATATTAAATAAAAGTGTGTGGTAAAAAACTAGAAAGAAACAAAACTCATCAAGTAGGTAGCCAGTAACATAGAGATAAATCTCCTGTTTCAAATTGCCTTGTAGGAATCTTGTAATAACATATAAGTAACCAATGTCAATATCCTATTCAGTAGCTGAACCAAAAAGATACCTAACGAATTGTAAAGGCTTACTGGGGTTTATGTCTCGTCTTAGCCTAAAACTTCTGTTTGTGTGTATCTTTTACTATTAGCTATGCACTGTATCTAAAAATACATCCTTGGAGATCCTTTTTAGTTTTGAAAATCCATTTGGTATCTACCAGACTTTTATGTGGGGGTAGAATGCCTTTTTCTTGTCATATTCAGCATGTGACTATAACTCTTCGTTCATTGCCTGAAGGCATTGGTGCAATTCTTGACTTTGTGAAGGTTCTTCTAATGATAACTGATCTGAATTTTGTGTGTCTGCAGGACATGTAATAGAACATGTAATCATTCACCATTACTGGTTTCAGAATTCTCAATGATCTGAGCATTTGGTTTTTATCTGGTAAAATATGACTCGAGCCGTCACTATTCTAATTAAGAACAGGCTGAGATGAACCTATTTCTGAATCATCTTGCTTAGTTCTGTGTGTTTCTCCTCACATGAATGTAATAAATAATCTTTCTGGTTACTGAAACTTTTTGGGCACTGTCATATCATCACTATTATTAACAGTATTTTCTTTAAATATCACATATATTGCCTTTATTAACTTTTATAGATTGGGTTGAAATGGATGCTACGCCTTGTTGTGTTCACAAAATCCTACCAGTATGCATTCAATGCTCTTCTTTACACATTTAAGCCTGCTTGCTTTAGGTAAAAGAATGAAGGCCTTGCTGCCAAATATTTTTAATTATTGAGGTTTTTCTTTTTTTAATGGCTCTTCTGGTGATCTACTAATAAGGTAAGAGGCAGCAGAGACTGCTTCCCCCAATATGTTTTAAGTAATTCCGCTTCAAATACCTTTTTCTGGCAATGTATGCCTTCCGGCTACTTTCTACATCTACATCTACACAGATACTCTGCAAGCCACCCCATACCACTTCCAGTCCACTCGCAAATAGAGCGAG
Source organism: Schistocerca cancellata (assembly GCF_023864275.1). Taxonomy (NCBI): domain Eukaryota; kingdom Metazoa; phylum Arthropoda; class Insecta; order Orthoptera; family Acrididae; genus Schistocerca; species Schistocerca cancellata. Next base: position 283,619,574 of record NC_064631.1, on the reverse strand, counting down.
GGCAAAATGACTGTCTATATGCATCAGTATGAGCCCTAATTTCTCTCATCTTTGTGTCCCTTATGTGCAGTGTATGTCGGCTGCAGTTGAATCGTTCAGCAGTCAGCTTCAAATACCAGTTCTCTACGTTTTCTCAATAGTGTTGCTCGAAAAGGCTATCACCTTCCCTCCACAGATTCCCATTTGAGTTTTCAAAGCATCTCCATAACACTTATGTGTTGTTTGAAGTTACTAGTAATGCATGTAGTAGCCTGCCTCTGAATTGCTTCAATGCCTTCCTTCAATTCAACCTGGTACTCATCCCAAACACTTGAACAGTACTCCAGAATAGGCCACACCAGCATCATATATGCAATCTCCTTTAGAAGTGAACCACTCTTTCCTAAAATTCTCGCAATAAACCAAAGTTGACCAATCACCTTCCCTACCACAGTTCTCACATGCTCGTTCCAACTCGTATCGCTTTGCAGCATTATGCTCAGTTATTTAGACAAATTGACTGTGTCAAGCAGAACACTAGCATTACTGTATCCGAACATAACAGGTTTGTTCTTCCAACTCATCCTCATTAACTTAACTTTGTTTTGTTATGGTGAGTAAGATACTGGTGTTTGATGAATTATTTCTTTCTCCTTCAAGAAGTTTGCTAGTTCTTCATTCACATATTCCTTTCAGTTGTCAGTACACACAAGATGAATTTCACTATGTCTGTTTTTCCATTTGCTTCTTGGAATCTCTGATAACTTCCAGTACTTGATTTTTATCAATTAGTGTGTACAAAAGTATCTTTCTTGAATAGTCATCTATTAGTGTCAGGAATACCTAGCATTTAATGTCCCCACCAGTGAATGATATTGACATAGGCTCAGAGTCATAATAGCTCAGGAGTAAAGTGCTTCACCAGAGGCATGAAAACTGTCTCGTGTGGGCTCAGCCACTAGCAGCAACGAGCTATGCAAGCTACCATGGCTCAGTCTTCAATAGTACGCTGTATGAGCTCCTTTGAATGAAACCTAGCTGCTATCTGGAAACAGACTGGTTGAGAACTTGAATATTCTGGTTATCATTTTTGACATTCCTTCTGTCTTCCCCTCATGGCAAACATGGCTATGTTTATGGATTGTGCATTTGTATCAGGCGCACACAAAAACTGGTGATGAATTCTTGCCAGTTGTATTTATAGTGACACATTTGTAGCTAGTGCTAGTGTTATGGTCGTAAGTTTCTGAAACTTTGGCAGCAGCAGATGTCATTGCAACAGCAACAGTTTGCACTACAAGAAGAATGGCAATGGCGACATTTGCACTGCAACAGAAGCAGTGCCAGAAACTAAGGCCGGTATTACACTATCAAATTTCTTTGTCAAAGATGTGATCAAATATTCCGTCAAATATATTTGACAAAGATCTTTGACGTAGTGCTAGAAGGGATATTACACTGTCATCATATTTTTCGTCAAAGTTCAAGATGGTTGACTACAACAACTTGTTATTAACCGCAGCAGTTGCATGTACCACGATTGCACTGTGTGCACGTGTGGAAGAGAAGTGGGAAAAAAAAAGGAAACACACCTGGGTGAAGCCGTGAGTTTTACGACGACACGATAAAAGCATTCAACAAAACTTGTTACGTGAGCTTATAGTGGAGGATGTCAAGTCATAAATCAATTATTTGAGAATGGATGAGCATACATTTCTGTATGTGTTCAGTGAAGTGTATCCTCATATCACAAAGCACAATATTCACTTAAGAACTGCTACATCTGCAGAAGACAGACTCACTGTAACACTCCGATTCCTTTCTACGGGAAAGGTTTAGGTTAGGTTAGGTTAGGTTGGGTCAGGTCAGGTCAGGTCTCCAATCTTCTTAATCTATTTTTGTATTCAGGGTGCCTCACATTGTAAAGCACCTCATCAGCTTCATACATCTCTATTAATTTTGTAGTTGTCGGCACACATCAATTGTATTTACTGGCAGTGTTTATAAAAACACTACATACGACAGAACACTGCAGCGATGCTAGCGCTCCATGTTGTAACATGTCACATTGCAGTGAACAGAAGACAAGCGACTTCTTTGATCAAATCTACAGCGAGGCCCTAGATCTGATCAAATATTGGACACATTTGATAAAGTTCCCTTTACACCATCAAATATCTTTGACAAAAAAATTTAATAGTGTAATACCGGCCGAAGTCAGCAATAGCAAGAACAGACTGCTATTCACTGTCAGCTCTTTTCAGCAGCAACCACAACACCACTTGGTGGCCACAGCTACATCCCCATCACCATTCACTGCTGTCAATAAGTCACTGGAAAATTGGAAAGTCTACCTGCCCATTTTGAACTATACTGTTTTGTTTATGGCATTTCTGGTAGGCAACAAAATGCTTTGCTCTTGTCTCCTAGTAGTCATTTATACAAAGTGGTGAAGAAAATGTAACCACTCTTGGACCCTAGTGAATTGTCTTTCAATGATCTCTGTGCTTTGTTAAGTGAATACTATGGTCAGCAGTCATATCTTATTGCATCTACGCACTAGTTCCATGTCATAAACAACACAGACAGTAATAAGCACCAAGGGCTGTCAACATGCAGGCAAGCGTAGTTTCATGTGTCAAAGCTGTTAAGTTTCATAAGTGGAATCATGGATTCGAGATGTGATTGTGTGCCTTGCACCCAACAGGAAGCCCACAGCTAAAAGCTCTGGATAAGTCCGATCCTAGTCTTAGGGAAGTGCTTAAAAGTCTTTTGATGTTACTTCAGCAGCTCAGCATAGTTTTATAAATGAAATTCACATTTTCCAAGTGGTTAATTGCCATCACAAGCAGGGGTCAACAGATGATTCTAACTCATCATTCTCTAATTCTGTCTCTGAGTTCATGGGCATTCAGATCACCAGCATTTCATGTGAGACTTAAGTACACTTATCATTCTACTACCCCTCAGTGTCAGATGACCCTTTTTTAATTGAGCAGACCAGAAATGATTTCCCTCCACAGCATTGTGAAATATGCCATGCATGTGGAAGAAACTCCAGTCCTGTTCTGCCTGCAGCAGCAGGCTTACCAGAAGGGGATGTCTGCATTGTGCAGTGGACTGCTTGTCCTGAGGCCTGTGTGTTCATGTTGTCATTGCATGTCAACATGCAGCCCGCTGAGTGTATGCCCTGCTGCAGAGTGAGGGCATCACTGCAATCCACAGAGTCACAGTTGCAGAGCAGGTGGTTTCCATGTCACCGAGAAAGCTCACTTTGGACTTGACGCTGTTTGACCAGTCCGTTGAATTCCAGTTGGACACTGGTGTTCCCATATCTTTAATCAGGGAGGACACATATCACGAGCTCAGTTTGACTCTGCTGCAACAGGCCCAGCACCAGGTTCTGTTTACTGTCGCAGAGATATTCCTCTCCTTACAGAACTGTCACTGGCAACCAAGCACAAAACAATTAGATACTTCCTAACCTTCTTAGTCATGTGACCTCTGCTACTACTAACATTTTAGAGATAGATGCCTTTATCAGTTTTGGTTTCAAAGTAGAGGACCAAATCAATTTATTGTCAGGCACAGTTGGTTTTTCTGATCTGGTACCCTGTGTACTTCATATGAAGGAAATTTTTAAACCAATGCTTGGGTGTGGACATAACTTTATGAGGCACATTACTCAGTAGCCATCTGCAGTGCCTAAATTTTGCTGAGCTCACTCACTTCTGTTAGCGGATTGCAAGGCTGTTTGTGCAGAATTCGCACATCTATAAGGCTAACGCATTACTTCATCAGTTTTAACTTTGGGTGGTTACCAGGGTGGTCATTAAAAACCAAACATTTCATTACATATTTGTTGTGATTTTAAATCATCTATTAATTTCCAGTCCATCATACATCTCTATCCACTACCTCACCCAGACGAGTCACTGACAAACAAACTGGGGACCACCATGATTTGAAGATAAATTCAAAGGATGCATATCTCCAGCTACCACTTGACAACATGTCAAGTCAATTGTTAGTTTTGAATAAGCCATTCGTCTTATACAGGTACAGTCACTTACCATTTGGGGTTATAATTCCACTCAATATTTTCCAAAAGTATTTAGAACAACTGATTCAAGGTATTCTGCATTGTGTTAATTATTTGGACAATATTATCATTACCATGTCAACCCAAGCAGATCATTGCAAGAATCTTGAAGCCCTTTTTAAATCTTTTTGTTGTCAGTTAGAGAAGTGCAGTTTTTGGGCCCTGGTTTCAAATACCTAGGGCACATTCTCAGTCACAAAGCTATTGTACCTTTGCGCGAGCACATCAACGTGTTCATAAACATTGGTCTCAATAACCTTAACCAGTTGCAGTCATTCCTGGGTAAAACACATACTATGCCAAGTTTATTCTCCAAGTGGTGCAGATCACAAACCATCTCAATCAGCAGCGCAAGAGGAGCATCAAATTTGTGTGGTCAGCCACTAGTAAAAAACACTCATCACCGCTTTACTATTATGTGTAATTGCATGAGCAGGGCTAAAGAAAATTATGTGTTAATTAATGTTAACACTAATCATGTATACATATCCTTTAAACTGACCCATTTCACATCATTCCAACAAAAGAATCATTCAAATGATTTATGAAACTAACTAACAGTCTCACAGTGACACTGTGTCTGATGCTATATATGCTGGACTTGTCGTTGAATCTGGCGGCACGTGCATCCCAGTACTGCATTGCAGCAGTTTTGTACCACAGGTTAGCAGATGGTTTGGAGTGCCTACCTGCCTTTGCCTCCAAAACATTAAATGCCGCACAGCTCAACAACTCTCAAATAGAGGAGGCGGCTTTGGCAGTGACTTATGAGTTCAACAACTCTCATCTGTATTTCTACAGCATCAAATTTGATCTGTTCACTCACATCAAACTCTCAGTTTCCTTGTTTGAGCATTGTTATAAGCTCCCAGATAACACAGCAAAGCATCTGCAGCATTGCATGTTGCTTTTAGGTGGGTAGCACTAGGAAATTGACGTGAGCCCCACTGCCCAGCACAGTAACACAGATGTCCTGTCACCTTTCCCTCTTGGCCCCAACATGGAACTGATCACCGGGAAACGATTTCTTTCGCCCTGAATCAACACTTACAAATGTGCCTGGATGAATACTTGCTGATGGCAAGCCAAGTAGCCTCAGCATCATGCTGTGACCCAATCCTGAGAAAGACTGTCAGCCGTCCAGACCATCTAGCCACAAAATGTTTCCCACCAGGTCAACCAGGTATTTTGAAATTATTTTTTGCTGCAGTTCAATGCCGTGAGCATGTCTTAACACTGGTCACGGACGACTCTGACTGCTGGGCCATCATTCCGCCCTCACATCCTTCACTTCCTGACACCATGGTATTGGACAATGGTCCCCAATTTACGTCAATTCAATTCCAGGCATTCTGTCACCACAATGACATCAAACATCTGACCATGAACCCCTTTCATGTCACCTCCAACAAGGGTGCTGAGGAGATGTGCACATTCAAGATCCAGAAGCAGAAGGCCTTGGAGATGTCATCGACCTAGGACGCCTCGCAAAGCTTCCTTGCTAAATATGGATACACCCCCATCAGTAGGGTCAGTGTGGCCACAATCCTGCATGGCGGCCAGCATCACACCCCGTCCTGGACCAGACACCACAATAACCACCATCTGGTTGTCTCAACCTCTTCCCATGCCTCTGTACGACCTCCATTCCCACAAGCCAATGTGTGGATAAGGGTATCTCTCAACTCAGGATATTGGAAATGTAACCTGATCTGTTTACCTTCCATGTACATAACACATCGAGAATTTGTAGTTAGCACATATTTACGAGGTGCATTCAAGTTCTAAGGCCTCCGATTTTTTTTCTCCGGACTAGAAAGAGATAGAAACAATGCGCATTGTTTTAAAATGAGGCCGCGTTCATTGTCAATATGTCCCAGAGATGGCAGCACCCTACGGCAGATGGAATTTTACCGCCAGCGGCGAGAATGAGAACTGTTTTAAATACTTAAAATGGCGATGTTTTCCTTACTTGAACAGCGTGCAATCATTCGTTTTCTGAATTTGCGGTGTGAAACCAATTGTAATTCATCGACAGTTGAAGGAGACATGTGGTGATGGAGTTATGGATGTGTCGAAAGTGCGTTCGTGGGTGCGACAGTTTAATGAAGGCAGAACATTGTGTGGCAACAAACCAAAACAACCTCGGACTCGAACAAGCCAGTCTGATGACATGATCGAGAAAGTGGAGAGAATTGTTTTGGGCGATCGCCGAATGAGTGTTGAACAGATCGCCTCCAGAGTTGGCATTTCTGTGGGTTCTGTGCACACAATCCTGCATGACGACCTGAAAATGCGAAAAGTGTCATCCAGGTGGGTGCCACGAATGCTGACGGATGACCACATGGCTGCCCGTGTGGCATGTTGCCAAGCAATGTTGACGCGCAACGACAGCATGAATGGGACTTTCTTTTCGTCGGTTGTGACAATGGATGAGACGTGGATGCCATTTTTCAACCCAGAAACAAAGCGCCAGTCAGCTCAATGGAAGCACACAGATTCACCGCCACCAAAAAAATTTCGGGTAACCGCCAGTGCTGAAAAAATGATGGTGTCCACGTTCTGGGACAGCGAGGGCATAATCCTTACCCATTGCATTCCAAAGGGCACTATGGTAACAGGTGCATCCTACGAAAATGTTTTGAAGAACAAATTCCTTCCTGCACTGCAACAAAAACGTCCGGGAAGGGCTGGGCGTGTGCTGTTTCACCAAGACAACGCACCCGCACATCGAGCTAACGTTACGCAACAGTTTCTTCGTGATAACAACTTTGAAGTGATTCCTCATGGTCCCTACTCACCTGACCTGGCCCCTAGTGACTTTTGGCTTTTTCCAACAATGAAAGACACTCTCCGTGGCTGCACATTCACCAGCCGTGCTGCTATTGCCTCAGCGATTTTCCAGTGGCCAAAACAGACTCCTAAAGAAGCCTTCGCCGCTGCCATGGAATCATGGCGTCAGCGTTGTGAAAAATGTGTACGTCTGCAGGGCGATTACGTCGAGAAGTAACGCCAGTTTCATCGATTTCGGGTGAGTAGTTAATTAGAAAACAAGTCGGAGACCTTAGAACTTGAATGCACCTCGTAATTCGATTGGTCATACTTTTGTGTAAAGCTTCCTTTCTGTCAAAGTCCCTATGCCTCAGCCCAGTGGCACCAGAGCAGTCTATTGCCACAGGTGCACCTCCTACGTCTCTGCCCTTGTCCCCACAGTCCTTTCCTGGGCCTCCTGGTGGGGTCGATCATGAGCCAATGATGCTAGATCTGCTGGCAGAGTTCTGCCACCCCCCTCCACCCCTTTGCCACCAATGGCAAAGCATTGATGGGATATTTTTGGTCCTTTGTGTTGATTTGAGGGGAGAAGGATTTAATATCCATGCCAGCAGATGATATCAATAGGAAATCTGCTGCATTATAGCTTACAAGTGAAGCACACAAAAAAGAGGTACGGAAACTGTGTCAAATGGGCTCAGCCACTCACAGTGACAGGCTAAGCAAACCATCGTGGCTCAGTCTCAAACAATACGCCACGAGAGCTCCTTTGAATCTCACCTAGCTGTTATTTGGAAACCAGCCTGGCTGTGAATGTAGATCTTCTTGTCATTGTTACTGGTATTCCTTCTGCGTTCTGCTCACGATGAACATGGCTTTGTTTATGGATTGCACGTTCATATGAGGTGCTGACACAAAATAGTATCTCCAATAGATCTTGTCTCCACCAGTCCGCATATGTCAGGGTGTATTAACAGAAAGATATGTTTTGCTCTCAACTCAGAATATTGGAAGTGTTACCTTATCTGTTTACCTTCTATGTACATAGCACATGGAGAATCTGTAATTACCACATATTTAATTCAATTGGTCATACTTTTCTGTAAAGCTTCCGTTCTGTCAAAGTCCTAACATTCTGCGCAACAAGTCCGTGTCATGTAATAGTGATCCAGACTTGGTTTTAACTAAATAATTATCTGGTTCATCCTATGCATAGAAGCCTTTAACAAGCATTACTACTTTTCCATGTCATAAATGTGAAGGCCTCATTTATCAAAGGTGATGGAAGGTCGCTTTTAAACTATCTTATTAAAAAAAAAAAAAAAAAAGTTAATTGGTACTTCACTGTGTAATTTTTCTTTTTTCTGCCAGCCAGTACACCAATATGTGTGAGACCAATTCCTTCAATGGGTATCTTTTACCGCCACCACCTGTAAAGTAACACTGATCTACCTCAATTCATTTCACACAGGAGTTTAGACAAGTGTGCTGATACACCAGTGTCAACATATCAATCATTATTTATGGCTTTATTTGCCACAGTGAAGAATACTTAGTAATTATAATTTCCCTTCAGTGACTAGCCACCTTCTTTGGTTTCACTGAGTTCTAGAAATGTGACCATACTTACTACAATTATAAGCATCTCAGTTCCTTGGAAAAACTGTGCACAAAGTTTCTGTTGTCTTTCTTGTTCGCTTGCAGAGCTGAGACAGTATTCATAGAATGGCAGTACTTGTAATCTTTCACTTTCTGCCACAATTTAGTTTTAACAGAGTCTCCAGTTACTGGTATATTCTCTAGGCTCATCATTGATGGAATATGTAAATTAATATTAGCAGTTTTTCATTTATTTCTTGTTTTATTGTTATCTGAGGTGGTTGTGCATTCATACATGTGTAGTCATTTAGTGCATGTACTGCCTTTTCATTTAATAATATGTTAACCTATTATGAAGCCTTCATATTTACTACACTATAAAGATTTAACAAAAGGGGAATGGGTCCAGGTATAAAAGCAAAGTAATATAAATGTTAAAATACGAAGTTATGTGGGGAAATCCGGAGTTGGTTCACAAGTTATGTGTGTGCTGATTGTTTTTTATTTTAACCAACTCATCATTCGCACATTCAAATGGATGTGTACTTCATTCAGACTTAAAAGTGAGAGTTACAGCCTCTTCTGGATTTCAAATAGTTGGAAAGTTGACTGGAATTTGAAAATTATTCGACATGGGAATTAACCTGGAGGCTTATTTAGTCCATGACAAACTGTGGGTCGTTGCAGAAAACTCTCCTCCAGATCCAACAAAACTGGTCAATACTTGGAAGAGAGATTATCAGCTCACACGCAGGGTAGGCTTACTTAGAAAATTAATCACAACCAAATTAGGTAAATACAAGTCAGTAGATGACCACTGTGACTGAATCATAACAACCAAGTTTAAGTTAAATGAAATTAAATTTGCAATGAGTGAAGAGTGGAATGGGAACTTTGCTCCTAACTGGATTGCCTGGCCGTTATCAACCTGTGACTACAGAACTTGAAAACATTGGTACTTGTCACCAGAGGTTCTATTCTATTAAAACTGTTAAATGATGTCAAACATGAAGATGCAAATGGAAATGAAAAATCAACCTTAAATCCAAATAAACATGATCATACAGCACACGTCATTAAATGCTACTTGCGCAACAGACCGAGTCACATTCCTAAATATTGTTCTAGTAAGGGGAATAAAGGAGACAGCTCCCTAAATCATAATGATTGGTAATGTAACTATAATACAGTCAGAATACAAGAAAGCCTTCCCTGCAGCAAATTCTGAACAGTCTACTGAAATGGAGATGTGATATTTAGATTCTTGTGCTTTGATGCACACCTCAAACAATGGAGGGAAGCTTCATAGTGCCAAGTCATGTAATAGCTTAGTTCAAACATATTCAAATGAACAGACACCACATTCATATAACAGCTTAGTGCTCAATGTAGGAGGTGATGGCTTAATATCAGAGATTTCTGGACATTTTAATCTGACTTCTTATACTAGTGATAAAACAGTATAAGTATCTGACATCATTCACATCTCAAACCCCATCATGAATTTTCTCTCAGTTAGTAAAATTGTAAGTAAAGGGCCAAAAACTCACCTAAGAACGATGTCTATTGCATGAATAAATTTGAAAAGAAAACATGTTACTGCACAAAGAGTTGTGGATTCCTATGACACTGCAGGTTAGGAAATACAAATCACAAAAGAAAGCTGAAGTTGGTAAAGGTTTCAAAGTAACTGAATGAGGATATTGTGGTCACAATTCACTATGAGTTGTACGTCATGGGAAAATAATCATGTTTTCCATTCAAAACCAGCAAAAGGTATTCTAAAAACACCTTGAACTTAGTACATTCTGATTTGTACTGACCAAAGGAGACATTGTCTATTGGTGGGAATTATTATTTTCTCACATTTATTGATAATCTTTCATGGTACAAGTTTGTCTATTTTTTATGAAAAATTCCAAGGCACTCCCACATCTAAAAACTACAAAACATAGTCCAAAAGCAGATAGGCAGAAGTATCAAGATATTGTGGTGTGACAACAGAAAGGAATCTGTCTCTGAAGGTATCATCCACCAGATTACACTGTGATATAGTCCATAGCAAAATGGTGTTGCCAAGAGAGCTAACTGAAATATGGTTGAGAAAGTATTTATACAACACAGAAATTTTTTTTAACATACATTTACAATATTTGCTGACAATCTGACATTTTTTTAAAGAAACTTGTATATTAAAATCACAATCATGAAAATATTTTAATAGTGACTCATTTAGTGGGCAAATTTTTAAAACAAAAACAACCATAGGTTTCTTTAAAATACAGCTAGAAAACTAAAAAGATGCTGTTTGATGCACGTGTACAAAGACAGTCGATTGTTAGAATCTCATTGCTCTGGGATAAATGGCTTCACACAAAAGGTTCATTAGGTTAGGAAAAACAAAAGCTTGGGGAATTTGGGTTTAAGGTTTTATTGTACTTACAGAGTCTGTAATACATTAATACTGTGCACTTATCATTTAAACTCACAACTTCCTTCATTGCATCTGTCATAGATTACTCTGCCATTGATTTGTAAGCAGTATGCAGAAAATAATTATATTTCTGAATTATTGTAGGAGAGGTTCTTAAGTTCATAACAGCAGATAAGATTTTCCCTGCCATTACTCCTTTCCAATAGTATGTGTGCCATACACAAACCTACTGTTGTTTTCACTATATTCACTGCTCCTTTCTTTCAAGTTCTCCAAAACTTTTATTGACAATTCTGGAGGTCGATCTGGGATTTCTTTTACCAGACACAAAAAAAAACGCATGTTACATTATTACTATAGGAAAAAACTGAATGGAAGACAACAATCAGTGTAGATAGTAGCTAAAAGGCTAAATGAACGGGAGAAAATGTCCCTAGGCTTATGAATTCAAAGAAGAGAAGTCACAGACCAACAATCAGGTGTGTCTCGCTGTGGAAGTTGTCATTTAAACCGACATTTGAGACCTCTAAATAAGGATCTGGTTCACAATACTTTTATATTCACACAATGAATACTTCGAACCATAATAATTGCCAATAAAAAGAAATTTCATATTTTCATCATTTTCAAGATATCGTCTGCTCCTATGCCATTAGACTTAGGATAAGAAAAGTTGGAAGCAAGTAGCATTGGCAATGATGTGCAAACATAGCTTGTAAATATTACAGTCTGTGGTTCTTTGGGATCATCAGTGAAATAGATGCAACTGAATATGGTGTACAGTTCAATTTATGCATCCTTCAGAATCATTGTTGTCATTCCTTCTGGCACCAGTTCTTATGAAGATGCTACTGTCAAACCTCCTAAAACATTAACTGGAAGAGTATCAATTTTCAGCTGAGTATATGTGCTCAATTCAGAAAAATGTTGCCGTTTTAAATTACTTTAACTTTTCACAAATTGGGCAAGAAATTGAACAAATCAGAAGTTTTATTATTGCTTCAAAATAATTTTTTGTAAATACTGTTAACTACACCACTTTGTTTTCCAAGTATAATGGCTTAAAATCTTAGTTTTGCCATAAACACATAGTCCGAGACTCATAACACTGCCTATTTGATCAGTTGTGAACCATGTCTGTTGCCATTTCTTCCCTCATTTTTAACAAAGTGCTTTTTGTTAAGAAGAATATTAATAGAGGAATCATAAAAAACAATAATTAAAATATTTTCCAAATATCTGAATACTAGCAAAATTTGTCAGATGATAAAATGAAAATTGAAATAATATTACCACTACAGCATGAAAAATAATACCACCAAGCAAAAAAAAAAAAAAAAAAAAAAAAAAAAAAAAAAAAAAAAAAAAAAAAAAAAAAAAAACTAACTCCTTTTTTTCCATTAGATAGCCTATTATTTGACAATGATTTCAGAAAAAAATATTTTGGAGATTATCCCTTTACCTTCAGCATAGTGATGAACTGTGTTTTTAAGAAATGGAACACCAAAATGTGAGTATTTCGGTGAGTTTCTGAAGGGTATTAGGTAAATTTTGTATACAATACTTATAATTTACATTATACAATAACCAAATTTTACACACATCAAGTGATTAACAAAAAAAATGTAATTTCTTTCAAGATGTTATCAAGTGGCATTATGCACCATTGCAGAGTTAAAAACGTCAAAGCTTCCAAATTTCAAAAAACTACATAATGAAATCTCAGAGAGAGAGAGAGAGAAAATGCCAAATTTTCGCTCAAATAGTTATTTATCTATGTATGGTGAACAAATAAGTTTCCTCAAACTCTGAGATGGGGAATGATACAGCTTGGTTGACTTGAAGTAGAATGATCCCAAATTTTACAAAAACTCGTATTACGCAGTTCTGAACAAATAAAAATGACTAAAAGGTACCAGATATATAGATAAATGGGCACACACAGGATGAAGCTCTATGTCATAAGTTCTGAGGCATTCAGGTGGATAAAAACTTGGAGAGCACCAGCATGTGGATAAGTTAGTCAAGTAGCTCAATTCTACCTGTTTTACACTTAGAAAATTCTTTCATTTATGTCAATCTATGGACAGGATTGTTGGCATACTTTCTCTCAGTACAGTCCTATGTTTAATCACCTGGTGCAATACAGCTAAGACCGAAAAAGCATTTATTCTACAGAAGTGAGCAATATGAATATTAAAAAATTGGTAATCAAACAGCTTGGAGCAGCCTCTTCATGAACTTTGGACATACATATGTACCAAAACATTAACTCCCTAATCGTATTTGTGATTAATTTAGGACAAACTCAGCAATTCACATCCACAATATTAGCAGTAAAAACAGTTTCCAAATAGACTGTGTACCCCACCTAGAGTTCACAATGGAGCTTTGTATTCTGTTGATTTTTTTTTTATTGGTCCAGTTTTATTATAGGCTACAGCTCTAATTGTACAAGTGATACTGGACAAAACCTTTACTATATTGCTGACAGACATAATGCAAAACACTGTAAATCAATTTGTGTGGGTGAATAAATAATAAATGCTTTATTCTGAAAAGATGTAAACATCATAAAACAATGACACCATAGTTACCAAGGCAACGACACATTTGTATTTGCTTTCTTATATGGGAAAAACACAATTGCTGTTTACACAGATAGCAGTCCAGGTAAGATCACTTGCAAGTGTGTGTGGTGGCAAAAAATATTATAAAGTCACAACAATATGGCTAACATGGGGCACATCATGCAAATGTGCTACTCTGATTATGGCTCTAATTACGGGAAAGACAAAATATATAACCTGGACAAAATACACAAAACATTGAGTGATTATCAAAAAATTACACCTACATTCAAACTTGATTCTTAAGTACTTACTGGGATTCGTTTCTTAAACAGACAATCAACATTTCAGTCCTGTACACCATTTACAAAACTGAGAATTACCTATCATTCATTCATTATGTTCTTTAGATCCCATCAAGAATAGTCCTCAGGGATGTGAAAAAAGTAAAAATACAATTTCACATAGGGCCAAAACAGCATAGAAACTATCATAACACTGATTAATATTACTCATGTTTATATCATTTAAATGTAATCTAACAACTAGTAAGAAAGCTACTGCTCTGAAAATAGCTGCTGCCTTCTCAGTTTTATTATATAGCTGCTGTTTACCTTGTATTAGTAGCTTATTATTTACTTGATTACATTGATGTTTATCAATATACAGTCATAAATGGTGAGGGAAATCACGTGCAAGCAACATATGGTGCACATTGAATCAATAAACTGAAAGGCTATAGAGAAACATTATTTATTAGGATGAGGGAGGTGGAGATCTCAGTGGTGCACAACACAAGAAGTATTAAAAGTACTGGATATGATAAAAGTGTGAAATTAATGCGACGGTGGTATTGGTTGTATATTATTATATTTGCAAGGTTTTATACATACGTAGCAACTACGATTTCATATATTTACTGAATAAACGGAATGATCGAAAACACTGAAATAAAAAAATGCTTTGCCTTTACGGGTTTTTAACAGGATGTGTGCCACGAAAAATATTGGAAATGCAAGAAATGTTAAGACAACGAAGCTTCCACATTCATAACACGACTACTTACAGCCGTACAGAATCTCGGGATGCAGGGAAGATGTTAATTAAAAACATATAATAAATATCTGGTTTGGCATTGTTTGTGAGGAGGTTCAAATTTCAGGACGCGAAATTATTTACCACGACTATATCTAATCCTTTTCATTACATATAAAGCTGTTTTTTTTCTTTTTTGTGCATAAATGTTTACAATGGGTAAATACTACTAACGAATAACACGTATTTCAACTGCATATAACTAATAGTTTTACCCACAGATTTCACACTCACTCTGTTTGCAAGTCGCCCTGTCACTCTAAATTCTTGTAGGCGTTACGCTTTCTACGATGCCCGTAAAAGGTACCATTCACAAGTGTAATCAATGTTACACCAGATCGCAAATGGGTTACGCTCAGCTAAGTGTCAAAGCGGGTATTGCTATAACAACTGTTTCAACCGTACGTCAAGTAAACGCCACTCAGCCAATCACATTTTTTATAGATCAACAAAGAAATAACGTAACAACTGACTTCAAACGTTGCTTTCAAGTGACATTAATTGACAGACTTCCTTACATGGCAAGTCCTCCGATTAAACGCAAAATTTATGTCATTCCATTTAGTTGCGGCGTCAAAACCTGTTGAAAAATGCAAACACACGGCACTAGGTTGGTTTCATAAAGGATCAATATTTAATACCATATTCACCACTTCTTTAGTAATTAGCTTAAACTACAGACGTAAAGGGACCAACGCTTCTGTAGTAAATACAATACTATTTTCTGTTAAATAAGTGTAAAACGTTTATTGAGTGTTCAGCGGATGGCTTTGGAAGTGCAATAGTGATCACAGCGATGCCCTCATTCATTAGATACCGCTACTCAATAAGGAAAATAAATACATAACTAGGAAAGATGACTGGCGTGAAAAGGAATTACTACGTGTCCAGCTGTATCATTATAAGAATAATTGTAATGTCCTGACTGGCCATAAAACTGCAGCATACGTACGTCCTGTGCTGCCCATAGCACATCATCACATGGATAATAACATTGTAGTCGATGTGATGAGAGGGAAATACTTCACACTATTTTATTTAATATCATGAAGTACTGTTTGATTGTTACATGGACAGTCAGCGCTGAGTAACTACATGCATATTTTTTTAGGTTTGCTAGTAATTACTGTGTTACGTAGGAGCAATGTTGGTACTTCAAGAAATTCATGATGGCTGACGTGGAATTGACCAATTGTAATAGACGTCTCCCTTTGCGGCGTAAATCGAATAAGGCGCGAAAACGAAGCTGCCAAAATAACCTTTATATTTTCACATTACCAGTGTCAACCTATCAGACCTCACTGAGGATAAAACCAATACATTGCGCATTGATCTGAAAGTGACTGATTTTCATTGTAACTATGGTTCTCGACAGTTCTTGTTAATCTGTACATGACGGTTTAATACGGTTGACTCCGGTCACGTAAAAATTTAAATGGTTCTGTGTCGGCAGTAGTAGAAAAACTGGGGGTGTCTCGTTACGAGGTAATTCATAAAATAACTTTGGTAGTTTTTGCTTCAAACGGAAGTCGGCTATACACAGGCCTTTATGACATTTATGGCCATTGCCACACACCGGATGTTTACGGTATTTATTTTCTACTCTGATGTTTCATATGTTGTAATAAAATGAGAAGAGCTTGGAAACAATGCCAGGGAGGGATTAAAATATTTTACTTCTAAAGAAGTATTAGATGTCTTGAATTTCGTTTTGAGTTGAAACTGTAAACAAGATCGGGCCTGACACATGACAAGTGTCCAGATACTTCTCGTTATACAATGTTTTGGACAAATTCTAAGGACGCTGTATCACTGCCAAGTAACACAGTTCGATGAAACGTAGACCATATAGAAAGAACTGCTACAATGTAGTACAGAAGGTATCAGAAAGCTACGAGACGAACATAAACACCTTTATTCAAAGACAATAATAGCACTGAAATCAGCATAATTTGTGGTGGTTCTTCGGACATTAGAAAAGCTGGGACATGGCTCTTAATATGGGGTGTGGTCACCACAGACGGCAGTATATGCTCTGCAACGTGCTGCCATGCTGGCTAGAGTGGCTACTAGGTTGGCAAGGAGTTGTTGTGGTAAGGCGTCCCATTCCTCCGCCAATTCTCCCTACTTAAATCCCATCGAACATGTGTGGGATGCGTTGAGAAAAAGTACTGCAGCATTTACACATGCACCAACAACCACGCAGCAGTTGTCAACTTCCTGATGGAGGAATGGGACGCCCTACCTTAAGAATCCTTACCAACTCTTTGCCACGCAAGGCAGTACATTGCAGAGCATGCACTGCCGTCCGGAGTGACCCTATTGAGAACCACCCTATTGAGATCCATGTCCCGCCTTTTGTAACGTTCAAGGGCCCATCACAAACCGTGGTGATTTCAGTGAAATTATTGTCTTTGAATAAAAGTTTCATTTCCGTTCCTCTCATTGCGTACTGTATTTGTTTCTTTCTATGAATGGTCCGAGTTTCATCGAATTATGCTTTTAGAAGCTAGATTAAGGAAAGGCAAGCCAACGATTCTAGCATTTGTAGACTTAGAGAAAGCTTTAGACAATGTTGACTGGAATATTCTCTTTCAAATTCTGAAGGTGGCAAGGGTAAAATACAGGGAACGAAAGGCTATTTACAATTTGTACAGAAACCAGATGGCAGTTATAAGAGTCGAGGGGCACGAAAGGGAAGCAGTGGTTGGGAAGGGAGTGAGACAGGGTTGTAGCCTCTCCCTGATGTTATTCAATCTGTATATTGAGCAAGCAGTAAAGGAAACAAAAGAAAAATTCGGAGTAGGTATTAAAATCCATGGAAAAGAAATAAAAACTTTGAGGTTCGCCGATGACATTGTAATCCTGTCAGAGACAGCAAAGGACTTGGAAGAGCAGTTGAACGGAATGGACAGTGTCATGAAAGGAGGGTATAAGATGAACATAAACAAAAGCAAAACGAGGATAATGGAATGTAGTCGAATTAAGTCGGGTGATGTTGAGGGTATTAGATTAGGAAATGAGACTCTTAAAGTAGTAAAGGAGTTTTGCTATTTGGGGAGCAAAATAACTGATGATGGTCGAAGTAGAGAGGATATCAAACGTAGACTGGCAATGACAAGGAAAGCGTTTCGGAAGAAGAGAAATTGGTTAACATCGAGTATTGATTTAAGTGTCAGGAAGTCGTTTCTGAAAGTACACTCCTGGAAATGGAAAAAAGAACACATTGACACCGGTGTGTCAGACCCACCATACTTGCTCCGGACACTGCGAGAGGGCTGTACAAGCAATGATCACACACACGGCACAGCGGACACACCAGGAACCGTGGTGTTGGCCGTCGAATGGCGCTAGCTGCGCAGCATTTGTGCACCGCCGCCGTCAGTGTCAGCCAGTTTGCCGTGGCATACACAGCTCCATCGCAGTCTTTAACACTGGTAGCATGCCGCGACAGCGTGGACGTGAACCGTATGTGCAGTTGACGGACTTTGAGCGAGGGCGTATAGTGGGCATGCAGGAGGCCGGGTGGACGTACCGCCGAATTGCTCAACACGTGGGGCGTGAGGTCTCCACAGTACATCAATGTCGTCGCCAGTGGTCGGCGGAAGGTGCACGTGCCCGTCGACCTGGGACCGGACCGCAGCGACGCACGGATGCACGCCAAGACCGTTGGATCCTACGCAGTGCCGTAGGGGACCGCACCGCCACTTCCCAGCAAATTAGGGACACTGTTGCTCCTGGGGTATCGGCGAGGACCATTCGCAACCGTCTCCATGAAGCTGGGCTACGGTCCCGCACACCGTTAGGCCGTCTTCCGCTCACGCCCCAACATCGTGCAGCCCGCCTCCAGTGGTGTCGCGACAGGCGTGAATGGAGGGACGAATGGAGACGTGTCGTCTTCAGCGATGAGAGTCGCTTCTGCCTTGGTGCCAATGATGGTCATATGTGTGTTTGGTGCCGTGCAGGTGAGCGCCACAATCAGGACTGCATACGACCGAGGCACACAGGGCCAACACCCGGCATCATGGTGTGGGGAGCGATCTCCTACACTGGCCGTACACCACTGGTGATCGTCGAGGGGACACTGAATAGTGCACGGTACATCCAAACCGTCATCGAACCCATCGTTCTACCATTCCTAGACCGGCAAGGGAACTTGCTGTTCCAACAGGACAATGCACGTCCGCATGTATCCCGTGCCACCCAACGTGCTCTAGAAGGTGTAAGTCAACTACCCTGGCCAGCAAGATCTCCGGATCTGTCCCCCATTGAGCATGTTTGGGACTGGATGAAGCGTCGTCTCACGCGGTCTGCACGTCCAGCACGAACGCTGGTCCAACTGAGGCGCCAGGTGGAAATGGCATGGCAAGCCGTTCCACAGGACTACATCCAGCATCTCTACGATCGTCTCCATGGGAGAATAGCAGCCTGCATTGCTGCGAAAGGTGGATATACACTGTACTAGTGCCGACATTGTGCATGCTCTGTTGCCTGTGTCTATGTGCCTGTGGTTCTGTCAGTGTGATCATGTGATGTATCTGACCCCAGGAATATGTCAATAAAGTTTCCCCTTCCTGGGACAATGAATTCACGGTGTTCTTATTTCAATTTCCAGGAGTGTATTTGTATGGAGCGTAGCCATGTATGGAAGTGAAACATGGACGCTAACTAGTTTGGACAAGAAGAGAATAGAAGCTTTCGAAATGTGGTGCAACAGAAGAATGCTGAAGATTAGATGGGTAGATCATATAACTAATGAGGAGGTATTGAATAGGATTGGGGAGAAGAAAAGTTTGTGGCACAACCTAACTAGAAGAAGAGATCGGTTGGTAGGACATGTTCTGAGGCATCAAGGGATCACCAATTTAGTATTGGAGGGTAGCGTGGAGGGTAAAAATCGTAGAGGGAGACCAAGAGATGAATACACTAAACAGATTCAGAAGGATGTAGGTTGCAGTAGGTACTGGGAGATGAAGAAGCTTGCACAGGATAGAGTAGCATGGAAAACTGCATCAAACCAGTCTCAGGATTGAAGACCACAACAACATGTTACTTGGCAATGACACATCATAAGGAAGTTACTTTCGCCCTTAAGTTTTGCCTACCATTGTGTATAGCAGCTAGAGGAAAACGTTTTTTTTAAGGGTCAATGGCATTCTGATTAGTTTGTTGCAGTACACCACGAATTCCTGTCCCATATCAACTCCATCTCAGAGTTACCTGAAACCAACATCCTCAATTATTTGTTGGATTATTTCAATCTTGGTCTTTTCCTACAGTTTTTGCCTACCAATGACCCTTCTAGAATCATGAAAGGTAAGCCTTATGCCTAAACATATATTCTATCATGCTGCCCCTCCTTCTAGTCAGTATAGAACACATTTTTCTTTACTCACTGATTCTACCATGCACACCGTCATTTCTGTTCTTATCAGCCCACTTAATTTTCAACATTCTTGTATAGCACATCTCAAATGCTTTGATTCCCTTCACACTCGCGCTTGTGACTAGTGGTCCCTGTGTGACTTCGAATCCCTCATTTTATTTTCATGGTCTTTTCGTGTAACATAAATGGGAAGAAACAGTATATTGGGCGACTCTCAGAGATAAGTACGCCCTGCTCTTTTTTGGATCTTCTCCATTACGTCTAACAATTTTGCCTGCCTGGCCGGTGAGGGTCCAATTTTGTCAGTCACTCACTTGCTGTTTCCACGAGGCTTCAGGCTGTTTTGCTACTGATAAGCAGTTGTTGCTGTTCCTCTTTCTGCCATGGGTTCAGTTGTGTTACCTCTCATTAATGATTTCTTCCTCACAT
This sequence comes from Schistocerca cancellata, assembly GCF_023864275.1. NCBI lineage: Eukaryota > Metazoa > Arthropoda > Insecta > Orthoptera > Acrididae > Schistocerca > Schistocerca cancellata. Next base: position 283,599,208 of record NC_064631.1, on the reverse strand, counting down.
TGTCATATTGTTTTGTCTTCTTTCTTCGCCTCATAGCGTGACTAGTCATACAACGGGACTGACCATGTTCTGTCACCAGTGTATCTACATATATACTCCGCTAGCCACCAAGCGGTGTGTGGCGGGGGACACAATTCGCGCCAGTCATCCCCCCCCCCCTCCCCATCACGCTGTTCCAAGCGCGGATCGCGCGAGGGAAAAACGACTGTCTGAAAGCCTTAGTAAGAACTCTAATTCCCCTTATCTTTGAATGGTGATCATTGCGCGATTTGAGAGTTGGTGGTAATAATATATGCTCTACATACATGACAAAGATCGTATTTCGGAATTTAGGGAGCAGCCCCTTCTGTTTAGCGCGTCGTCTGTCTGCAAGTGTCTCCCACTTCAAACTTTCTATGAGATTTGTAACGCTTTCGCAATGGCTAACTGTAACAGTCACGAATCTTGCCGCTCTTCTTTGGATCTTCTCAGTCTCTTGAATCAGACCCAACTGGTAAGGGTCCCACACAGACGAACAATACTCTAAGACTGAACAAATCAATGAGGATTTGCAGAAAAGAAATGTGTGGTGTAATGGCTGGCACTTATCTCTCAATATTAGTAAGTATAACCTACTGTGTATAACAAGGCGAAAATCCCCATTAATGTAAAAGTACAAAATAAATGCGCAGTCTTTGGAAGCGGTAACATCCGTCAAATACCTGGGTGTGACTATTCGAAATGATCTCAAATGGAACGATCAGATTACACAAGTAATGGGTAAGGCGAACTCTAGGTTGTGGTCTATTGTTAGAATCCTGAAACGATGCAGTCCTTCAACAAAGGAAATTGCTTACTCTAGACTATTGTAAGTAATTTCCTTTGTTGAAGGACTGCATCGCTTCAGGATTCTAACAATAGACCACAACCTAAAGTTCGCCTTACCCATTACTTGTGTAATCTGATCGTTCCATTTGAGATCATTTCGAATAGTCACACCCAGGTATTTGACGGATGTTACCGCTTCCAAAGACTGCGCATTTATTTTGTACTTTTACATTAATGGGGATTTTCGCCTTGTTATACACAGTAGGTTATACTTACTAATATTGAGAGATAAGTGCCAGCCATTACACCACACATTTCTTTTCTGCAAATCCTCATTGATTTGTTCACAACTTTAGTGTGATACTACTTTCCTGTAGACTACAGCATCATTGGCAAACAGTCTAATGCTGCTGTCAGATTCCCGTGCTGCCTCATAGAATCTTCTTGCAGACTGGTGGGATATATCTTCGAGTATTGGAATTCAGGAAGTCTGTTGTAGTTCTCTCGGCAGGAAATCTCTGGGAAGGAGCAGCAACAGCCATAGGGCTTTATTCCGCATCGTTTCAGCATCTTCATTGACGTACGGCAGCATTTCCCGGCACTTGAGCAGAATATTCAAGCACCAGACTGATGAGAGCTAGGTAGGGCATGAGGCGGCGGTCTGAGGGCAGTGTCGTTATGGGGCTCAGCAAGGTGTACATTAAGTGCATTCCCCCAAGTGCATTACCCTTCACCTCCCATATGTGGGCGTTCCAGGCAGGCTCCAGTCCAGATCGATGCCGAGGTACTTGTCAGTGCGAGATGAAGGTGTGAGGCATCCATAACATACACTGGCTGTAGACCAGCTGTCAGCTTCCGTGCCTTTGAGTTTCTTTGGTATATCAGCAGTGGGGAGGGAGTACAGAAGGAGCCCAGGCACAGACACTCTTGGTACTCTCACTCTTATGCTACATGCTGCTGAAGTGCCTGTGTTGGCATGCACTAAGGTAGGATTGTAACAGGCAGATGAGCGAGAAAAATACCCCATTTACAAGCAGCTTGTGTAGGAGGTTTGTACCACACATTGTTGAAGGCTCTAGAGAAGCCAAGGAGCATTGTGCCTAGCTACACAAAACACTCCATTGTCCCAGTTACCTACACCACCAGCTGTATGGAATGGCCCCCAGGAAAGCCAAGCTGTTCATTATAGAGCAGGGCTTCATTCCTGACCTGACGTCTCAGTCACTTGGCACCGAACCTCTCGAAGGTCTCGCAGAGGGAGCGCAGCAGGCTAAAAGATCGGTCATTCTGCGCCAGCCTGGTGTCCTTTCCTGCTTTTGGAATGGCTACCACTTCGGCATATTTTCATATGCAAAAGTAGTTCAAATGGCTCTGAGCACTATGCGACTTAACTTCTGAGGTCATCAGTCGCCTAGAACTTAGAACTAATTAAACCTAACTAACCTAAGGACATCACACACATCCATGCCCGAGGCAGGATTCGAACCTGCGACCGTAGCGGTCGCTCGGTTCCAGACTACAGCGCCCAGAACCGCACGGCCACTCCGGCCGGCTGCAAAAGTAGTGGCTGGTTTGAAGAATGCTGTTAAAACGGCTGTCGGAATTCACACTGCCTCTGATTCCAGTTGCCTCAGCGGTGTATTGTCCATTCGATCGCACACTCCTGCTTTCCTTGCCTGCAGATGAGTGAGCTGTTGTTGCACCTCATCTTTGGTGATGCTGTCGATCTTGTCAGTGTCACCTCTGTTTGCTAAAAATGCTGGCAATTGCCACTCATTCTGCCACCATTCATACGTGACCTTCATCGTAATCATCACGATGTTCAATAATGCTGCATGGTAAAGCCATCAGTTAATAATTACTGGTGAAGGAAGCTCAAAGCACAGTTGACAGATGACAGAATCTGGTGTGTCCAAAGCAGTGACTTAGACTGATGTCCTACCTGTGTTGCTGCTGCAGGAGCTCCACCTGGATAACATCCATGATATGTCGATCGCCATCCTCTAAGAAGTCCAAAACTATTTTTCAATTATACGTTTCAAATTTACGAAGTGATGTCTATTTTTGGGTACAGTGAACTGCAGATTATGCACAAAATTGTGAGGAGCATCATCACAAAAATATTAACCGTTACCATATGTCACTAACACCATCAATCTCAGTGGGCTTCTTGAGCTATGTGTGAAGAAATGAAATCAGATTAATTAGCCGATTACAAAAATATACTGTCAGCACATTCCGCATTAAGTTCAGAAGTCTGTGGTTAAATAAACATTCACCATTCTCAAAAGACACTTCCTCTACCAGTACCAGGCTGCTTCATCAATTGTGTGAGTAAAGGAAGTCAAATTAATGAGCCAATTGGGAGATACAGGCAATGAAGCACAGCTGAAATATGCTAGCTTAAGATCCTGCTCTAAGTTCGGAGTGCCTTATTAAATAAATATTTGCAGTTGCCAAATGTTGCTTGCACCGTCAATACCAGTGGAGTTCCATAGCTTTGCTCGTAAGTATCCAAATTAAAGAACTGACTTGGTATTATAAGCATTTGACAAATGGCAAAAATGCAGGGTTCACAGATTCCACACTGAAGAGTATCATAACGAAACTTTTGTGTATTACTTTAAACACAATGGTAAGGAGAGGTGCACTACAGAGTGGTGAACAGCTGTCATTGAAGGGAAGCTGGACAGGAAGAGAAATGATTAGTTCAAAAATGGCTCTGAGCACTATGGGACTCAACATCTGAGGTCATCAGTCCCCTAGAACTACTTAAACATAACTAACCTAAGGACGACACACACATCCATGCCAGAGGCAGGATTCGAACCTGTGACCGTTGCGGCAGAAATGATTAGTGAACATGTAAATATCGTAAACAGAAATTTTATTTAACTTACAGCTTTCTCCAAGGGTTGCGAGGAAACTTTACAACAAAATGAACAGCTATTAAAAGAAGCAAACTAAAGAGCATTGTGAAGTGTGTGGCTCTCGCAACTAATGTTATCAATGAACTGTCAAAAGCTGACCAAGGCTGAAGACTGTGAGGTGTAGCTCCCACCGGCCGTCCTATATTGCAGTGGCAACGGGCAATCGCAGTCAGTGCCACTTGTATTAAATGGTATTATTTGTTCTTTCTTTCCTTGTATGTAAGCTGTATGTAAACTAGATGAGTTGTAAACCAAGGGCACCACCAAAAGTGTATTAACTAGTTGTTTTGTGGCAAGGATAATGTTTTGATACATCGTTAAATATCTGTAGGAAACAAAGTAAGAAATACACTCTTCAATTCATTAATTCATGTAGCTTCACCATTTTGTTTCGGGAGGTGGTAGCGTACGGACGTATGCTTGGATCCGTTGCACCAGCATTGTTAAAAACGTGTATTTTAACCGTTCATTAAAAGTGTTATAAAAAGTTGTTAGAAAAGGAATATTTATTCGCATGATTGTAAGTTCAATCCCTATCTGTTCATCATTTCATTCGCCGCCGGTATCCTGCATAAAGAGGTTCGGTGCAGACAAGAATAATTAACGCCGTATCTGGAGGAGTGTTCCTGCATAGACATTGTCACTCACGACTAAACACAATGTAATTAATGTGAAGGTAATGACTCAGACTTGATAGGCACCTGTTGAACTTGGTTTACTTATACTTGCGACCGCTACGGTCGCAGGTTCGAATCCTGCCTCGGGTATGGATGTGTGTGATGTCCTTAGGTTAGTTAGGTCTAAGTAGTTCTAAGTTCTAGGGGACTGATGACCTCAGAAGTTAAGTCCCATAGTGCTCAGAGCCATTTGAACCATTTTTACTTATACTAAACATATTGTGCTTTGAGTGTTTAAAAACTTATAGACAGATGGTCAATTTCAGTGGTTGCGGTGCGTATTTGGTACTGTACACTACTGGAAGCAGCAGTAAGTAATGCAAATAATGTTTATTTACCTTGAATATAATGATATACCATGTCTGTTATTATTAGTATCAGTTAAAGTTCACCCAATATTGTGCACAGGTTCTTTAATTGCCTTCGAAATTTTCTCAACTATTCTTTCCAATCAATTTTTTTCCAATTATTCAAAGAATTATTAATCCATTTCCACACCCATATTCAGTGGCGACCATTTAAAGGACGGCGCCGAGCGAAATATGAACAGACCTTTCAATTGTTGAAAATGGTTCAAATGGCTCTGAGCACCATGGGACTTAACATCTATGGTCATCAGTCCCCTAGAACTTAGAACTACTTAAACCTAACTAACCTAAGGACATCACACACATCCATGCCCGAGGCAGGATTCGAACCTGCGACCGTAGCGGTCACTTGGTTCCAGACTGTAGCGCCTAGAACCACACGGCCACTCCGGCCGGCCACTGCATAAAAAGGCAATGCATTGGGGGAGTTGTCGTCTGTATTCTGAGATAGTTCGAGATAGTTCTGATTGTTTGTAAGGACTTAGAACAGTAGTTGATTGGAACAGATATTATTTTGGAAAGAGTTAATAAGAGGAATGTCAACAAAAGTAAAATAATGGTAATGGAATACCGTCGAATTACATCAAGGAATGACGAAGTAAGTAGATTAGGAAATGACACACTAAAAGTAGTAGACGAGATTTGCTAAATGGCTCTGAGCACCATGGGACTTAACATCTATGGTCATCAGTCCCCTAGAACTTAGAACTACTTAAACCTAACTAACCTAATGACAGCACACAACACCTAGTCATCACGAAACCCGGGCGTGGGAAGCGAGAACGCTACTGCACGACCACGAGCTGCGGACTCAATTGTTGAGACAAAAGTTTTTTACATAAATGATTCATATTATTCTTACAAGGAATTAACAAAACTTTCATTGTCCACGAGATTGGGAATGATAAAACTATTGAAGGAGCAGATTAAAATTAAATTCTGCCTACAAAGGAGACGAACCGGAAATGATGCTTTCAGCGGTACAGATAGGACGCTGCTACGCTGAATGGTTTTATGGCCGAGCTTGGCGCCGTATCTCTGGCAGTAGGTAATCTCTTTTCCTTCCAATTAATATCCTATACAGAAAGTGCATTTCTACAAAAAATATGAAAATTTGTACAAAGTCATCATTAAAGTGCAAGATAAGTTATTTAAATACAGATAATAACCAGGTTCATCAGTGAATATGCAGATAAACCTACACTCCTGGAAATTGAAATAAGAACACCGTGAATTCATTGTCCCAGGAAGGGGAAACTTTATTGACACATTCCTGGGGTCAGATACATCACATGATCACACTGACAGAACCACAGGCACATAGACACAGGCAACAGAGCATGCACAATGTCGGCAGAAAAATGGCCAAGAAATGTCACCTCTGACTGCCCAGAAACACATTTGTACACGTTCAAGACGACACCATAACGCTCCAATCGCTCGAAAATCTCTCGCAGATGTCGGTGTTGTTCATGGTCAGCAGAGAATACTAACACATCGTCCAGGTAGGCGAAACAAAACGGCAGCCCCTGGAGAACCGAGTCTATAAACCTTTGCCAGGTCTGAGCGGCATTGCGTAAACCGAAAGTCATAAATTTGCTTTCAAATAAACCGAAAGGCGTTATTATTGCAGTCTTTGGAATGTCGTCATTGGCCACCGGAATCTGTGTATACGCTTTAGCGCAGTCCAGAACTGTGAACACTGTGGCACCATGTAAAGCGTGTTTATAATCCCTCAGTAACGAAACGGGATATTTGTCCGGCACTGTTCGCGCGTTAAGCGCACGGTAGTCACCGCATGGGCGCCAACCTCTATCCTTCTTCGGAACAATATGTAATGCAGAGGACCACGGGCTCTTAAATGGCCGCATTACGCCCTCGCAAATCATGGCGTCAAATTCTGCCTTCGCTATCAACAATCGGTCTGGAGCGAGACACTTGGGTCGGCATGCTACTGGGGGACCATCAGTCGCTTGAATGTGATGCACCGTGTCATGTGGTATGAACCTGGAAGCGCCGGGCGGCTGGGTCAAGTTCGGATGTTAAGCAGTTATTCAGTGTTCTCACCCCTCCGTAGCATGGACCAATTTGGCACTGTGCGTTGCGGTGTTGCGACGGAAAGCGGTGACTGCTAAGCCAGTGACGCTGTCTACCAAGCGTGCGCTCGTGACGTCCGGCAGCAGGTGGTAGTGCGCCAGGTCAGCCAAGACGATCGCCTCCATGACGTCAGCCACTGTAAAATTCCACTCGTACGGGCAACGTTGGCTGAGATTAAGCTCCATCCTCTGTATGCCATATGTTGCGATGGAAGAATTGTTGGCTGCCGTCAGACGGAAGGCAGTTGGCAGCCGGCAACGATGTATGGCTGTTCGTGGTATGATACTCAGGGCCAACCCAGTGTCAATTAAAAACTTTACGCCGGAACTCCTATGGGTAACGAACAGGCGTTTGGAGGATAACTGGCAGTCGGTTGCGCCTATTGTCGACCGCCAGTGGTGTTTGAGTGCGAGCATGGCGATGTGCACTTCCTTGCATGATCGCCGAATTGTCGGTGGTACCAGCACAACGGTACTTCGCCTTGCGGAGTGGTAGCACCGCCGGAAGATCTGCTTCTCAAACGCCGCCGTCTGTATCGGCTTCTTCTTTTGTTGTCATCGTCACGTGCCATCGGCGCACTGACCTGGGTGCACGAAAGCTCAACCTTGGCCGCGGGTGAATCCTGGTTGGCCCGTGCTACAGATGCGGTACTGTTTGTACTGTTGTCCAACGCCGCTACTGCGCTGACCTGAGCCGTTGTTACCGCGTCCTGAATCCGGTCTGCTAGCTGCGACACATCATCCAGCGGCATGTCCGTTTGTGAGGCGATTATGGCTTTTATTTGCGGCGGCAACCTACTGCTCCACAGCGTTCTGAGCAGACTATCTGGTACAGTAACGGTGTCAACTTTGCTGTGTAGATGTCTCAGATATTGAGAAGGCTTCCTGTCGCCAATTTCTTCCTGTGTCAGAACCTGACATATCCGGTCCTCTTGTGACATAAGCCTGGCATAAGCTCCAATCTCGGGCGGTGCTGTGATTATTTCCTGTGCCTCGGCTGCGTAACGTTGGTCGAGCTGACTCACAATCAGAGCAAAATTTAGTTGCTTCGGCCGTTATTCCAGCACAGCCAAAACTTGCCTCTGCCTGCGTGAACCAGAGTACCGGGATGTCGGGCCAGAACAGCGGCAAACGGACTGCAATCCTGGAGACAGCCTGCTGTTCGGTCATTATGTGCTCGTTACTTACGTAGCTCACGCCCGTTTCTTCTTAATCACGTCGGCTTCTGCTTGGATCACGTCGGTATCACCACTTGTCTGGTTCAGCTGAACTGGTGGTTGTCCGACATTTGCTTAACGTGTAGTTATTGGACAGAAAACAGTACTCGTCCACACAAACCAGGAGGCACGGAACTACCAATTAACTCAAAAAACAAGGAATAATAATAATAAACAGAACGTATATAAAAGCTAGAAAACACAGTGCCTCTAGAGGTTGGGCGCCGAACTACACAGACGTCGTGTACAGTGATTACGACCACGCGCACACACACACACACACACACACACACACACACGCACACACACACCAACCGGCGAGCTAGAATTAGTGCGCGGCAGCGTCGCTACAAAGGAAAGTTGCCACTCACCAAATAGCAGAGATGCTGAGTCGCAGATAGGCACAACAAAAAGACTTTCATGATTAAATCTTTCGACCATTAAGGTTGGTTCAAATGGCTCTGTGCACCATGGGACTTAACATCTATGGTCATCAGTCCCCTAGAACTTAGAACTACTTAAACCTAACTAACCTAAGGACATCACACAACACCCAGTCATCACGAGGCAGAGAAAATCCCTGACCCCGCCGAGAATCGAACCCGGGAACCCGGGTGCGGGAAGCGAGAACGCTACTGCACGACCACGAGCTGCGGACGACCATTAAGGCCTTCGTCAACACACACACACACACACACACACACACACACACACACACACACACGCTAACCCTTACTGCACCAGCGTAGCTTATAAGAAGCATCGTCTTTCCATAGATGCATTTTGCATCAAACCGATTTTAACTACTCTTTGCCACTGTTTACTTGAAGCTCCATGCCAGTAGTGACCGTTCCTGACAACAAATGGAATGAACTAACTCGCGGGAAGAAGGAAACAATTGTTGAGCGTGACTAGTTGCTGCAGTCTTCATTGTGAAGAATTGATGATAAAAAAAACACGTAAAATACGTAAGTTTTGCACTTTCGTTTACAGTGAAATAATTATCATGTGTTGTGACAATCCTTCCTGTATAAGTACATCATACATTTGACTTGTATAATGATTTCCAGATAAGATAGACTGCGAAAAACCTTATGTTGCTTCAAAGCAACAGTGGAATTGAGTGGAAATTCCCCCCCCCCCCCCCCCCCATAATAAACCTTATGTTGCTTCAAAGCAACAGTGGAATTGAGTGGAAATCCCCCCCCCCCCCCCAATAATGCCTCGCTTTACAAATCTGTTGATGTAGGTGTTTGAAATTTTGCTTTGCAGGTATAAAATCACATTCTAGACACTTTTTAAATATTGCGTCACTATGTCCGGCTTTTTGAATGATGCTGACCTAGAATATACACTCCTGGAAATTGAAATAAGAACACCGTGAATTCATTGTCCCAGGAAGGGGAAACTTTATTGACACATTCCTGGGGTCAGATACATCACATGATCACACTGACAGAACCACAGGCACATAGACACAGGCAACAGAGCATGCACAATGTCGGCACTAGTACAGTGTATATCCACCTTTCGCAGCAATGCAGGCTGCTATTCTCCCATGGAGTCGATCGTAGAGATGCTGGATGTAGTCCTGTGGAACGGCTTGCCATGCCATTTCCACCTGGCGCCTCAGTTGGACCATCGTTCGTGCTGGACGTGCAGACCGCGTGAGACGACGCTTCATCCAGTCCCAAACATGCCCAATGGGGGACAGATCCGGAGATCTTGCTGGCCAGGGTAGTTGACTTACACCTTCTAGAGCACGTTGGGTGGCACGTGATACATGCGGACGTGCATTGTCCTGTTGGAACAGCAAGTTCCCTTGCCGGTCTAGGAATGGTAGAACGATGGGTTCGATGACGGTTTGGATGTACCGTGCACTATTCAGTGTCCCCTCGACGATCACCAGTGGTGTACGGCCAGTGTAGGAGATCGCTCCCCACACCATGATGCCGGGTGTTGGCCCTGTGTGCCTCGGTCGTATGCAGTCCTGATTGTGGCGCTCACCTGCACGGCGCCAAACACGCATACGACCATCATTGGCACCAAGGCAGAAGCGACTCTCATCGCTGAAGACGACACGTCTCCATTCGTCCCTCCATTCACGCCTGTCGCGACACCACTGGAGGCGGGCTGCACGATGTTGGGGCGTGAGCGGAAGACGGCCTAACGGTGTGCGGGACCGTAGCCCAGCTTCATGGAGACGGTTGCGAATGGTCCTCGCCGATACCCCAGGAGCAACAGTGTCCCTAATTTGCTGGGAAGTGGCGGTGCGGTCCCCTACGGCACTGCGTAGGATCCTACGGTCTTGGCGTGCATCCGTGCGTCGCTGCGGTCCGGTCCCAGGTCGACGGGCACGTGCACCTTCCGCCGACCACTGGCGACAACATCGATGTACTGTGGAGACCTCACGCCCCACGTGTTGAGCAATTCGGCGGTACGTCCACCCGGCCTCCCGCATGCCCACTATACGCCCTCGCTCAAAGTCCGTCAACTGCACATACGGTTCATGTCCACGCTGTCACGGCATGCTACCAGTGTTAAAGACTGCGATGGAGCTCCGTATGCCACGGCAAACTGGCTGACACTGACGGCGGCGGTGCACAAATGCTGCGCAGCTAGCGCCATTCGACGGCCAACACCGCGGTTCCTAGTGTGTCCGCTGTGCCGTGCGTGTGATCATTGCTTGTACAGCCCTCTCGCGGTGTCCGGAGCAAGTATGGTGGGTCTGACACACCGGTGTCAATGTGTTCTTTTTTCCATTTCCAGGAATGTATTATGAATTTACTCGAGAATGAGTTCAATGCATACATTGATGTCCCTGATGGGGATATATAAGATGTTGGGGACGAAGATAGAGATGAAACTGTCGAAACTGATGTAAGTTCTCAAGCTATTTCCGAAGCAGCTGTCATGAATTTCATTCAGATGATGGAAAAGGAGGATGGAATTGAAATTTCGGCAATTAGAGAGGAGCAAGAGACAGAATATGAATTTCCAAAGGTAGGGATCACTAACAGAAGTAACAATATTGAGAAAGTACGTAAGTATAAGTATAATTACGTATTTTAGACGTTAATATCTTTACATTTGAGGCTGATGCAGTCAGGAGTGGTAAAGTTATTGATTCTCAGCCAAAATCAGATGTAAGCGACAACAACACAAATGAAGAAGCACCATCTACACGTGAGCAGCAGCAGCAAGTAAAACATAGATGTAAGCGTAGTGATTATAAATTTAGAAAAACTGCTTTTGTGGTACAAGACACAGAATGGAAAGGATCACTTCCACCACCACCAGTAGAGGAAATGACACCTTTGCAATATTATAAAATATTTATGAATGATGACGTATTTGGACTCATTGCTGAGCAGTCCAAATCTATGCTTTGCAGAAAGATTCAGTTTCTTTGCAGACAAGCAAAAATGAAATGGAGCGGTTTGTTGGTATTTTACTGCACATGGCCATTATCAAAATGCCTTCCATTCATTTATACTGGTCAAATGAGTGTAGGTATTCACCAACAGCTACTGCGGTATTTTCATGTGGCAATAATCAAGACTTGCCTGAAGCTAATAGTAATCGTGACAAACTCTTCAAGACTCGCCCACTTTTATCTGCATTGCAGTCATAATTGAAGACACTCCCTCCAGAAGAATACCAAGCTGTTGATGAACAGATAATACCATTCACGGGTAGAAGCGGTTTGAAACAGTACGTAAGAAATAAGCCTCACAAGTGGGGCTACAAATCTTTTACGAGAGCTGGTGCTTCAGGCATGATGTATGATTTTGAAATTTATGTTGGCAAAAACACCTGCAGTGATAGAGGATTAGGTTTGTCTGGGGATATTGTTTTGGCATTGACGGAAACATTGCCAGAGAAACAGTATTTCAAAGTGTTTGCTGATAGTTGGTTTTCATCTATACCATTAGCAATTGCCCTGAAAGAAAGGGCTATTGAATTCTGTGGCACTATCAGGACAGACAGGATGGGAAAATGTCCCTTGAAAACTGAAGTGGAGCTCAAGAAAACTAGACGTGGCTCCTGTGACTGGAGAGTGGAGACAACAAACAATGTATCTTTAGTAAACTGGTTTGACAGAAAATGCATAAATTTCGTGTCAACATATGCTTGTGTTGAACCCATGGTAACATGTAGACGCTATTCTGCATCTGAAAAGAAATTCATTGATGTACCTAGGCCTTACATAGTGGAAAAGTACAACAAACATATGGGGGGTGTGGACCTTGCTGACATGTTGATAGAACTATACCGTATCAACTTGAGGTCACAGAAGTGGTATATGCGCGTTGTGTACTGGTGTTTGTCTGTAGCAGTTGTCAATGGATGGTTACTCCACCGACGTCATATGGTCCAACGTGGCAAAACCTCAAAGATGTCACTGCTGCAGTTCCAAGCTAATATTGCTGCAGGTCTACTGCTTGCAGGGAAATAAGCTTCCCAAAAGAAGAGAGGAAGACCAACTTCTGAAATGTTGACGAGGACTCCTGCACCAAAAAGGACTGTATGTGCAGCTCCAGTTATGGATGTGCGTTTTGATGGGTTCGAAAACTTTGCAGATATGGTAGACAAGAAAGGTCGATGTAAAGTTTGCATTAAGTATACTACACAAATTTTTTGCACCAAGTGTAAAGTGCATATGTGTTTCCACATCTTTCATGGAATATAATAACTTCATAACGAGAAGATACAACACACACTGATGTCTGACAAGATACATGAAACTAAAACAGTGAAATGTTTGCAGTACATAAATTTCAAAATTTTTACTAATGCACAGAGTTGACTTTGTTAATTACTCGAAGGAAAATTAGTCATCAACACAATGTCAATAATAAAAATGCTGTGCATAGACTTCTAAGCTGAAAAATGTGATGTATAAACCAATATTTTGCTTAAATCAACCCATGTTTATTGAATTTTGTTTCTGTGATGTCACTACTTGTAAGAACCACTGTTGCTTAAAAGCAACATTCAAATTTTTTTTGAATAAAACATATAAAAAAAGATTATATCATATTTTACATTTATGCCCCTAAATAAGTGTAAAAACGAATGCAGATTTTTTTTCTCAAAACTTTGAAATTCGTTAAGGAAAGGGCTAAGGTAACTCACTCTGACGAACTATCTGGGAAGTTGACAGAAGTAGGTAAGCAACTAAAACAAGAAATGATTACCAACACATCCCGTCATATACACAAATCAAAAAAAGTTTTGCATCACCTCGGTTGCAAGAGTTCAGGTACCTGTACAGAAAATTGGGAGAGAGGTCAACATAAACATCATTTCCGTCCTTTTTATTGCCCATGAAAACCACACATTGCATGTTGTACCACCATACAGCGAGACCTTCAGAGGTGGTGGTTCAGACTGCTCTGAACACCAGTACCTCTAATACCCAGTAACACGTCTTCTTGCTTTGCTGCATATCTTTATACGTCATTGCATACTATCCACAAGTTCATCAAGGTTGGTCCAGATTGTTCCACTCTTCAACGACGATTCGGCATGGATCCCTCACAGTGGTTGGTGGGTCACGTCATCCATGAACAGCCCTTTTCAGTCTACCCAAGGCATGTTCGATAGGGTTCATGTCTGGAGAATATACTGGCCACTCTAGTCGAGCAATGTCATTATCCTGAAGGAAGTCATTCACAAGATGTGCACAATGCGGGCGTGAATTGTCGTCCATGAAGGTGGATGCCTCGTCAATATGCTGCCAATATAACGGTCAGAGAATGGCATTCCGTATCATACAGCCGTTATGGCACCTTCCATGACCACCAGCGGCATACATCGGCTCCACATAATGCCACTCCAAAACAGCAGGGAACCTCCATCTTGCTGCACTCGCTGGACAGTGTGTCTAAGGCATTCATCCTGACTGGGTTGCCTCCAAATATGTCTTCAATGATTGGCTAATTGAAGGCATATGCGAACACTCATCAGTGAAGAGGACATGATGCCAATCCTGAGCGGTCAATTTGGCATGTTGTTGGGCCCATCTGTACCATGCTGCATGGTGTCGTGATTGCAAAAATTGACCTTGCCATGGATGTCAGGAGTGAAGTTGCGCGTCATGCAGCCTATTGCACACAGTTTGAGTAATAACATGACGTCCTATGGCTGCACGAAAAGCATTATTCAACATGGTGGCGTTGCTGTGAGGGTTCCTCCGAGCCATAATCCGTAGGTAGCTGTCATCCACTGTAGTAGTAGCCCTTTGGGCGGCCTGTCATCGACAGTTCCTGTCTCTCTGTATCGCCTCCATGTCCGAGCTACTCCGAGATGCCTGGACACTTCCCTTGTTGAGAGCCCTTTCTGGCACAATGTAACAACGTAGATGCGATCAAACTGCGGTATTGACTGTCTAGGCATGGCTGAACTACAGACAACACGAGCCTTCCTGGTGGAATGACTGGATCTGAGCGGTTGTCAGGCCCCATGCGTCTAAAAGGCGCTGCTAATGCATCGCTGTTTACATCTTTGGGCGGGTTTAATGAAATGTCTGAACAGTCAAAGTGACGATGTCTATGATGCAATATCCACAGTCAAAGTCGATCTTCAGGAGTTCTGGGAACCGGGGTGATGCAAAACTCTTTTTGAAGTGTGTAAATACTTTAACAGAAAGTGTATCATCCGTAGAAAATAAACAGGAACAACTTGCAGGTTAGTGTGTGCAAAAACTTATCTACAGAAGTACAAAAGTTAAGTCTAAGCCTGGACCAGTTAAGTTTAGAGTCAAAATTTGCAAAAAAAAAAAAAAAAAAAGAAAAGAAAACAGAGAGAGAAGATATGTGCAGATGTTAAGGAAATAATTGAAAAAGCTGAAGCTGGGATGCTGGATAAGGGCAGCACCATTGCTGATAAGGTGGTATCAGAGAGCAAGATTTATGTAGATACAGTAGAAGAAACTCTAAAAGAGAAAGACATTCAATTTCTGGCCAAAATAGATTCAGGTTTAAAGGAAGCACAGACAGTATTACTAAAACTACTGACATTCCAAAACAACATTTGATAGGAAACAAACCCATGGTTTTAGAGAAG
The DNA here is from genome assembly GCF_023864275.1 of Schistocerca cancellata. Classification (NCBI taxonomy): domain Eukaryota; kingdom Metazoa; phylum Arthropoda; class Insecta; order Orthoptera; family Acrididae; genus Schistocerca; species Schistocerca cancellata. The sequence goes on along the minus strand of NC_064631.1, from coordinate 283,584,042 downwards.
TTAGATACTTTCACTGGTTACTCACAATACGTGGGCAGCTCGTCGAAGGAAAATAGTGAAGGCTGCAGAATGCAACAACATTTGCCGGCAGCTGTACCGTTGAGCAAGTGCAGTTGCCATGCACTACGCCACAAACAAACATTAACACAACTGTCACTGACAGCGCAGCGTGTTTGTCAACATTACTTGCAATGAAGGATTACTTAGCTATCGACAGTTCCTGGTATTTACTTCCAAAGGGAAATGGACAAACCCTGTGGACTTTGTCAGAGCATTTCAACGGTTTACCTTGTACCTGGACTGAAGCCCAGAAAATTAGATTTGTTGTTGGATACACACAGGGTGACGTTTTGCTATGGGCTACGGACATGGTGGAATGTTGCCACTACTATGAACAGTTTGAGAGAGCCTTTCTGGACAAATATTGGTCTGAGATTGTAGAAGAGAGGCTCAGACATGAAGTATTCAACACAGCTCCATTCAGTAGCAAACGTGGAAGCTTAAGGGGCTATTTTGAAAAATATTTGAATAAAACCAGATACTGGATGAACCCAGTGTCTCAAGTAGATGTGCTGAAAATTTTAAAGAGCCATCTACCTGCCCACATTAGGGGAAAGCTCATTACCATTCCGGAACACGACACCTATCTGCACTGGACACAATAGATTTTATATACGAAGAGAGACCAGTACAACCCAATCCTGATAATATGCAGGTAGTGCCACAGAGATTTACAGACCAAGTGAACAACGGATTTTTAGTACAACATGGAGGACAACCTTACCCCGCACAGACCTATGGTAACAGTAATCACAACAGCAATGGCAAAAGCCGTAAATTGAAGGGCGGATGTAAAAGAAATGGGTAATAATCAGCCGATCATTTGGCAGACACAAAACAATACCAGACAGCCGAATAATCCACAGACAGTGGAATTCTTCCAGAAAAGTAATGCACACATGCCGAATAACACACAAAGGCAAAGAGAATTTCAGTCGAGGGCCTCACTGGATACTAACTGGTGTAATCAAACACCAAAAGTCCATATAGTAGAAGTTACACCTAACCCACAGACCGATCCCATCGCGACGCTGGAAAATTTGAACCGATCACTGTAGGTCCCTGTTCTGTGACCTGGGAGAAGAGTGGGGCATTGGCTTGACTGACACTTGCTTTGTCAGATACGATCCAGGTAGTAATGTGAAAGATGATCTATATCTAAGTGATGGGGATACATGGGAAAACTTGGCAGAGTGCAAGGTACAAGCTACTATTAAAGCCAAAATATTTGACATTGATGTACCCATTGTGCTTGACATAGGTGCTATGACTAATTTGATGTCACAGGGACTCTTTCAAGAACTGAAGAATCGTGGGTGTATAACCATACTGCCAGTTCAAAATTGCAAGGTACAAACCGCAATTGGTCAGAAATCGAAAGGAGTCAAAATATAAGCTTTAATTCCTGTCCAATTAGGACAGTTTTCCATATGACACAAGTTTTTGATAGTAAAGAAATTAATATTTGACTGTTAAATCAGTGTGGATACATTTAGGACATATCAAGTACAAATTGATGTAGGGAAGGGCCAGTGTCATTTCACAGTAAATAACCAATTATTTGCAACAGATCTAATAAGGGGAAGTACTTATAGACATAAAACTGAAGTTACTCACAACTTTGACGTTCAATTTGTAAATTCCATAGACATGTTTATCAACACATACAACAACAAACAGTCAGCAGCAGAAGAAGTAACGTCAACACAATAAACATGAAGGTAAGTGAATCAAAGTGCTTATCTCAAGGACAGCAAGTGGAACTTACAGAACTGATACTTTCTTATATACATGTATTTGGGAAAAAAAAGGCCAGGTATCATTACGGATTTTGTGTACAAAATGGAAGTATATCCCCACAAAACTTTTTGTTCTACTTCATACCCTGTACTGTGGACAAAGAGTGAAGCAATAAGAAAAGAGATTAACAGGATGCCTGAATGGGGGGGGGGGGGGGGGGGGGGAATAATACAACCATCATTTTCCTCTTATTGTAGTCATATTATGGCCATGAGTAAGCCAGATGGCAGGGTGCACTTGGTCTTTGATGCATGTAACATTAATAAGAACTGTACCAGTACGAACACGTCCAGACAATTTAGACGGACAGCTTATGAAATTCTATGTGCTAAATTTCTTACTATTACCAATCTCCGGTCCTCTTGTTGGCAAATGAAACTACATGAAGAAAGTTGGAAGTATACTGCCTTCGTATGTGGGGGCAGGAGCTTCGAATTTCAAGTATTACCATTTGGTCAAAGCACAAAGGTGCTAGAACCCAAACTTTTGAGTAAGGTAACAGTATATGTGGATGAAATTTTAGTCGCCACACCCATTTGGGTAGAACACTTAAGATTAATTGAACAAATGTTGAACCGCTTTTCCAAACATGGAGTAAAAGCAAATCTCAAGAAATCTAATTTTGTACAAGAAAATGTAAAACTTTTAGGACACATAATGTCTTTGGAAGGCATACTGCCAGATCCTAAAAAACTTTATGCCATTAGGAACTGCCCTATTTCTCAAAACAAGAGGCAGTTAAAGGCATACTTAGGCCTAGTATCATTTTTCAGGAAATTCATCCCTAACAAACTTATTGACAGTGATTTCTTCTTTGAAAAAACAGACATTGTTATGGGACAAGCAATGTCAAACCGATTTCGAGAACATCAAACACGCCTTATTAAATGATAATATTTTATCTCAACCAGACATGAAGAAGGATTTTTGCTTATGTACCGACACGTCTTCTCAAGGTTTGGGTGTGTTGCTGTTCTTGTTGTTGTCTTCAGTCCTGAGACTGGTTTGATGCAGCTCCCCATGTTACTCTATCCTGATGTGCAAGCTTCTTCATCACCCAGTACCTACTGCAACCTACATCCTTCTGAATCTGCTTAGTCTATTCATCTCGTGGTCTCCCTCTATGATTTTTACCCTCCACACTACCCTCCAATGCTAAATTTGTGATCCCTTGATGCCTCAGAACATGTTCTACCAACCGCTCCCTTCTTCTTGTCAAGTTGTGCCACAAACTCCTCTTCTCCCCAATTCTATTCAATACCTCCTCATTAGTTATATGATCTACCCATCTAATCTTCAGCATTCTTCTGTAGCACCACATTCCAAAAGCTTCTATTCTCTTCTTGTCCAAACTATTTATCGTCCATGTTTCACTTCCATACATGGCTACACTCCATACAAATACTTCCAGAAACGACTTCCTGACACTTAAATCTATACTCGATGTTAACAAATTTCTCTTCTTCAGAAACGCTTTCCTTGCCATTGCCAGTCTACATTTTATATCTTCTCTACTTCGACCATCATCAGTTATTTTGCTCCCCAAATAGCAAAACTCCTTTACTAGTTTAAGTGTCTCATTACCTAATCTAATTCCCTCAGCATCACCTGACTTAATTCGACTACATTCCATTATCCTCGTTTTGCTTTTGTTGATGTTCATCTTATAGCCTTCTTTCAAGACACTGTCCATTCCGTTCAACTGCTCTTCCAAGTCCTTTGCTGTCTCTGACAGAATTACAATGTCATCGGCGAACCTCAACGTTTTTATTTCTTCTCCATGGACTTTAATACCTACTCCGAATTTTTCTTTTGTTTCCTTTACTGCTTGCTCAATATACACATTTAATAACATCGGGGACAGGCTACAACCCTGTCTCACTCCCTTCCCAACCGCTGCTTCCCTTTCATGCCCCTCGACTCTTATAACTGCCATCTTGTTTCTGTACAAATTGTAAATAGACTTTCGCTCCCTGTATTTTACCCCTGCCATCTTTAGAATTTGAAAGAGAGTATTCCAGTCAACATTGTCGAAAGCTTTCTCTAAGTCTACAAATGCTAGAAACGTAGGCTTGCCTTTCCTTAATCTATTTTCTAAGATAAGTCATAGGGTCAGTATTGCCTCACGTGTTCCAACATTTCTGCGGAATCCAAACTGATCTTCCCTGAGGTCGGCTTCTACCAGTTTTTCCATTTGTCTGTAAAGAATTCGCGTTGGGTGTGTACCTTTTTCAAATGGTAAAAGGAGGAGGAAAATTCATCCATAAAAAAATTATCTTTACCGGCTGCACCTTATCCAAAGCTGAACATTCATATTCAGTTATAGAGTTGGAGGGCCTGGCTGTAATTTAGTCATGTAAATGGTTTGAAATTTCCTTTGGGGTAAACACATAAAAGTATACTGTAACCATCAGTCCCCATCGTTTTTGCTAACTTGTAAATTCCTAAACCAACGGATAGCAGGTGGTGTATGTATCTTTAAGAATTCAATTTTGAAATAGTGTACACAAAAGGAAACCAGAATGTAATAGCTGATGCTTTTTTTTCTGATTACAACAAGGCTTAGAGGAATTCAACGATCTTTTAGAGCAGGAAGGTGAAATGAGAGCTATGTTGATGGAAGACAAAACACTCTGACCATACTATGTCCACATGTGTGAACACATAGTGCAATTACAGCAGGAAGACACATGCTGGAGTAAGGTATGAGTGAAACTTATGCAAAACAGTGATGAAAAGGTAAAAAGGTTTTTCACTATTCACAAAGATGTTCTGTTTCATAGGAACCATCCCAAACAAGAACAATGGGACGTGTGTTTGCCACAGGAATATATGAATGATTTCATCTTGTACACACACAAACCTTGTGGCCATTATGGCATGCAAAGTGCACTGACAAAATAGGTAAATGTTGTCATTTCTCCAACCTTAGACAAAGAGTACTACTGGTGGTAAGAAAGTATATTGTCTGCCAGAAAACTAAACATTCTAACATCTGCAAGCAGATTGAACTACATCCCATTGTGGCTAAAACAAAAAACCTCTAAAAAAGGTATCATTGGATGTGGCTGGACCATATCCCAGAGTTAAGGATGGTGTAAAGTATATAGTAGTCAGTATGATATTTTCACTAAATACATATAATTGTATGCTGTACAGAACATTACAGCTAGTTCAATTATAAGACAAATCAAAGAGGACTATTTTGAAAGAGTAGGAAAACCAAAAACCCTATTAACAGATAATGCCTCATATTTTGTTGGATGTAAATGGAAAGAGTTAGTAGATTCCAACCAAATCAAACACATTTTAGTATCAAAATTTAATCCTGAAGCATCGCCCATAGACAGGATGTTTAAGGAATTCAACAGGTTTGTAAGGACCTTTATACCTTATAAACATACCAAGTGGATTGAATATGTCACTCCCTTCTTACAAGTTGTTAACAACCTTCTCCAAATGGATTTACACCAAATGAGCTAATGTTCAATTGCAAACAAAAAGACAAGTGGGAGAAACCTTTGCTCAAGATACTGATACAGGAATTATCACTGCATGATAAAATATGACAAGCAGTAATCAACCTTGAAGCCTGGGTGAAATACAGGAAAGGAATTTATGACAGGAAGCTGAAATGTACTACACAGTATTATATAGGACAAATAGTGTTACTCAGAACACATCCCAAATGCACAAAAATTGTAAAACTGACCCATAAGGGGAACTACCATACACCGGGCTATACATACTGGAAAGTCACATTCGAGAATTTATGTTGTTACTTGTTAACGACAATTTTTGTTTGTGTTTTTTCTTATGTGTCAAATGTGTAAATGATAATATATACATTGTATCTATATATGTACAAAATTTGCAAATTTGTAACAAGGAAGAATTTTACTTTTGGGTACACAATACACAAGACAACCCCCCCTCCACACACACACACACACACACACACACACACACACACACACAAAATAAGCTAAGGAATTATGTACACATGAAAGGAACTCTAACTATGAGATATTTACTTAAGCTATGCTACTATATACATTATATCTATATATGTACAATATTTACAAATTTAAGTATTGAAAATGCATGCACTAATCGTAATTGATAGACAAAAGAAGTCTTACTGAAGGTAAACAAGTGAGTACAGTATGAATGGCAAACTGAATAAGAGGTTGCACCATGCCTCTAATACACTGTATCTTTTAGACTTATAAGGTCAGTAGAAATGCACACATGACATGAAATAAGTTTTGTGATAACAAGACTGCGCACTGAAGTGAATGAATACATGGTTGAATATATGAAGAAAGTATTAATAGCCATTGAGCCACTATACACTTATTATGAAGATTTAGTTTTAAGTTAGTATTAAGTTTTTTCTTCCAGGGAACGATGCATCAACATGTCCTAAAGTGAAGAAAGGTAAATGCTTGTAGAGTGTTAGGTGTCATATAAACATAAGAAAAGGACTGCACTACAAGTGACCATAGTTGTAAGTTTATGATACATGTGAATGTGACAGTGTGAAAGTATATGAAGAAGGAAACAGTTGCAGTATGTCAAATATCATGGTGCTGAACTAAGGTTGAATACTACCAAATAATCATGGGGTTGAGACCTAACTACTGTGAATGTCAACTACCCATGAAAAGCGTCAAACACCTGAATTACATTGAAATTTTTATGCACGTTTGTTACTTGTGTAAACATTAGTTTATGCTCATTATATGCAACATATTGTATTGATGATACAACTCTGCAAACCTCAGCACATGAAATGGTTATCCTTTATACAATGAACAGAACAAGTAAATACTGGGTTGCACTTTTAAATGCTGAATAAACATTTAATACGATTGGTATCGTTAGATTTGAGTTGTGCTTAGAAACAACAAACTATTTTGTTCTTGGTATCACTGTTAAGTCCATTAATGAGACATAAATGAGCACATAAATGTCTTTCCATGGAATTTCTACAACCCTGTAGTATGTAGATCCTTCCTGGAGTATGCAAGAGAGGCAAGGCCATGCGTAGTTATCCGAGTGGTGCGTAGTATCTATTGTAGCGACTATTGTTTACTTCTTTGATTCTTTTTTGAACTGATATATATGCTCCAACAATAAGTCACTGTAAATTGAAATGAAATGTATGCCAATGTATGCCATAAATGAAAACAGAATCTATCATTGTATGAATGTTATATGAAGCATGTGTAACCAAACGAGAGTAAAATGTGTACTCATAAAATTTGAATTGAATAATGTAATGAAAATGAGATCTGAAATAATGTATTAAAACCAAATGACAAGTAATGACCCTATATATAAAAAGAGGAGAGAATATGTTATAGACTATAATTTATATGAGCAACGATAATGGCATGTTAGCAAATGAATAGAATAAGTTGTATTTTGTAATTGTTTTTGTATTTTATTATGTTATGTGTACAGTAGAACACTACAGAAACTGTATGTAATGCAACTGTATGAAAGACACTCAAAAACAAAGTACAAGAACATATGAAACCTGGCTGCAAAGTATTAAGTGTATGTGTGTTAAGACAGTATGTGGGTGTGCCAATGGTAAACTAAAAATGGCAATACTTGGTGTAACACGAATCTTCTGTGCTCGACAACATCGTAAAAGCAGCAAGGAACTTACCTTGTTGACGGATGTTGGATGCATGGGTGGTCTCCCTACTGAATAAGTGAGAGCGACGAAGAGAAATAAATTCTTCAGACTGCTGATATGGAAACCAGTTGTCACTGCATCGAAGATTTCACAAACGATCACAATGAGGAACACGTGCTGCATGAATCTGTGCAGTGAAAGCCACTGTAAATGCACAACACGGACACTCAGGCCTTGTGCAGGATATGTGAGTGCGAACTGTGACAATAATGGATGTCTGCACGCGCATACTTTGCAAGCTAAACACTGTGTGGATGCTGACTGCCAATAATGGGACTATGCAGATACAGCATGCACTAAATAAGAGAAAACTTGTTGTAAAACTGTTGATTTCTTAAAAAAAAAAAAATTGCTTACACACACACACACACACACACACACACACACACACACACACACACACACAGCTGACATGCCCATATAAACTGATAACAGTTCAAGATACACTCCTGGAAATTGAAATAAGAACACCGTGAATTCATTGTCCCAGGAAGGGGAAACTTTATTGACACATTCCTGGGGTCAGATACATCACATGATCACGCTGACAGAACCACAGGCACATAGACACAGGCAACAGAGCATGCACAATGTCGGCACTAGTACAGTGTATATCCACCTTTCGCAGCAATGCAGGCTGCTATTCTCCCATGGAGACGATCGTAGAGATGCTGGATGTAGTCCTGTGGAACGGCTTGCCATGCCATTTCCACCTGGCGCCTCAGTTGGACCAGCGTTCGTGCTGGACGTGCAGACCGCGTGAGACGACGCTTCATCCAGTCCCAAACATGCTCAATGGGGGACAGATCCGGAGATCTTGCTGGCCAGGGTAGTTGACTTACACCTTCTAGAGCACGTTGGGTGGCACGGGTTACATGCGGACGTGCATTGTCCTGTTGGAACAGCAAGTTCCCTTGCCGGTCTAGGAATGGTAGAATGATGGGTTCGATGACGGTTTGGATGTACCGTGCACTATTCAGTGTCCCCTCGACGATCACCAGTGGTGTACGGCCAGTGTAGGAGACCGCTCCCCACACCATGATGCCGGGTGTTGGCCCTGTGTGCCTCGGTCGTATGCGGTCCTGATTGTGGCGCTCACCTGCACAGCGCCAAACACGCATACGACCATCATTGGCACCAAGGCAGAAGCGACTCTCATCGCTGAAGACGACACGTCTCCATTCGTCCCTCCATTCACGCCTGTCGCGACACCACTGGAGGCGGGCTGCACGATGTTGGGGCGTGAGCGGAAGACGGCCTAACAGTGTGCGGGACCGTAGCCCAGCTTCATGGAGACGGTTGCGAATGGTCCTCGCCGATACCCCAGGAGCAACAGTGTCCCTAATTTGCTGGGAAGTGGCGGTGCGGTCCCCTACGGCACTGCGTAGGATCCTACGGTCTTGGCATGCATCCGTGCGTCGCTGCGGTCCGGTCCCAGGTCGACGGGCACGTGCACCTTCCGCCGACCACTGGCGACAACATCGATGTACTGTGGAGACCTCACGCCCCACGTGTTGAGCAATTCGGCGGTACGTCCACCCGGCCTCCCGCATGCCCACTATACGCCCTCGCTCAAAGTCCGTCAACTGCACATACGGTTCACGTCCACGCTGTCGCGGCATGCTACCAGTGTTAAAGACTGCGATGGAGCTCTGTATGCCAAGGCAAACTGGATGACACTGACGGCGGCGGTGCACAAATGCTGCGCAGCTAGCGCCATTCGACGGCCAACACCGCGGTTCCTGGTGTGTCTGCTGTGCCGTGCGTGTGATCATTGCTTGTACAGCCCTCTCGCAGTGTCCGGAGCAAGTATGGTGGGTCTGACACACCGGTGTCAATGTGTTCTTTTTTCCATTTCCAGGAGTGTAATTCCAATGGCTGAAAAGAATTGCTATGCCCATACTGGCCAGGATTATATAAGCTATATGTAAACTGAATGAGCTATAAACCAAAGACACAATTAAAAGTAAATTAACGAGTTGTTTTGTGCCACGGATAATGTTTTGATACGTCACTAAATATCTGTATGAAACAAAGTAAGAAATATGCTCTTCAATTTATTAATTCATGTATCTTCACCCTTTTGTTTTGGGAAGTGGTAGCATACAGGTGTATCCTCGGATTCATCATACCAGCATTTTTAAAAATGTGTATTTCAACCATTCATTAAAAGTGTTATAAAAAGTTATTAGTAAAGGAATATTTATTCACATAGTTATAAGCTCAACCCCATTTGTTCATCATTTCACTCACCGCCGAGATCCTGCATCAAGAGGTTCGGTGCAGACGAGAATAATTAACACCATATCTGGAGGAGTGTTGCTAAATCTACATTGTCACACTCAAGACTAAAGACAGTGGAATTAATGTGAAGGTAATGACTCAGACTTGATAGGTACCTATTGAACTTGGTTTACTTTTACTAAAAATATTGTGCTTTGTGTGTTTAAGAACTGACAATTTCAATGGTTGTGGTGATTATTGGTACCGCACATTACTGGAAGCAGCAGTACATTATGCAAATAATGTTTATTGACCTTGAATGTAATGATATACCAGGTCTGTTGATACTGATATCAGTTAAAGTTCACCCAAGATTGTGCACAGATTCATAAATTACCTTCAAAATTTTTTCAATTATTCTTTCCAATCATTTTTCCAATGATTCAAGCAATTATTAATTCATTTCTATATCCCTATTCACACTGAAGGCATAGCTCAGCAGACATGCATTATTGGATCTGCCAGGTCTCTGTGTGACCACTATTGGAGTGTGTCAGAAATATGCATTTCCATTGATTACTGTGAGATGTTGGCAAGGGTGGTATCTATCTATGATACCACAGAAATTAATATTGGCCATCTATATACGCCACTTGATTCTTCAATTAACAAGTTACCATTTCACAAGGAATGTTGGAGCCATAAAAAGGGGCATTGCTGAAGAAATGAGACTTCCAAAATTTCTTTTCAGTGACATATCGCACACAATAGAAGTAACAGCAATGCCCTTAACAGAAGAAGAACCTCTGCTTTTAGATCTTCATTTCAGTTTACGCACATGGCAATCACTTGAGCCTATTTGGATTAGTTGCAAAAACTGAATGAAAAAGGCCATATGTGACTGTTTAAGCTCCTAGAACCTTTTCAGATTATTGAAATAGCATAACTATGTTTGATAAACTAACATGCTGGGGTTTTAAGTAGTATGGAATATGCAAGGATGAAAAATGGCAGGAGCTGTGCAATATTTGTTATTAATTGCTTTTGTTACACATCTCTAGGGACACCATTCACTGATGAAATATATCCATCTGATGCAAGACAATTTTGTCTATTGAAGCTCATAAGGACATGCTCATTTAGAGAAACTGCAACAGATGCCTCACAATATGCAGTGTAGATATCTCTCTATGGTTTAAAAATAAATGATCATCAAAACTTAAAATATCAAAAATGCTGGTGACTAATACATGCTAGATGCCAGGAAGACTTCACAGTTTAAATGATACAGACAACTTTTGGTAAACTTGTAAAATGTGCAAGACTACTCTCCTTTCAGAATGAAAATTGTTTTACTTGATCTTTATGCAAGTGTATTGTTTGTGTGTCTACTGGTAATTCCACTATTTATCACAAAAAGGAAATGCACTACGTTGCATGTATCTGCATGATGTGGAAACTGCAGCACGTCTGTGACTGTTACTACATAATAGAATACTGTTTCCCGATCAGTGGCTGAACTGTAATGCGGCCACAAATGTTTTCCTGTTTCCTGTCTAACTGAATGATCAGCTAAAAACTGTCATCAAGTTGCATAAGGAGTTAAATTATGTTGGAAAGTAAAAGAAAGGTGAAAGATACTTCTTGAGCCTTTCTAATTTGGAATGTGTGGCTGCTCAGAAGTTTGGTGCAATCTGATGCATGACTTTGAACAGGCATATGTATATATTGTTACAGGAGATTTCAATCAGCTGGGAAAAGAAAAAGGATGTTTCAAATCCAGTGAGGCATAATAGGTTTCTTAAACCAACAGTAGTACAAACGTTAGAGAAAAATTACAATTTTAGTAGCATGGACGAAGTAAGGTTGGGCAGCGTACTATCATCACCAGTGGGTATTCAAAATGTATTACGACAAGGAGATCCATTGGCACCAGTGCTATTCAACTTGGCCTTGGAAAAAGGAATCCATGGCACTAGTCGAAACAGAGAAATGGGAGCAGACATAATCCTGGCATTTTCTGATGGTGTTGTGATCCTTGGTGACACCCAGCAGTAAGTAGGTGAAAGATACTTCTTGAGCCTTTCTAATTTGGAACGTGTGGCTGCTCAGAAGTAGTAGTAGTAGTAGTAGTGGTAGTAGAAGTAGGTGCTGACACTTCACGATTCCTCCACAACGCAAAACAAATAGGGCTGGTAGTGAACAAGAGTAAAATAAAATATGTCGTCATCTTGCGACATCAAGCTCCTTTCCCATCCATTATTGTTGATGGGAAAGCCTCCTAACGAGTAAGAGAATTCAGATACCTGAGATGTACACTGACCAATAAAAGTGAAGTGACAAAACAAGTGCAGCAATGAATAATAAATGCTAATAGCATTTTTGTCAGCCTAAACATTCTATTCAAATCCCAGCCAATATCGCTAAAAAACGAGATTTGGCCATACACAATATTAGTATGGCTGGCACTTTTATATGGTTGTGAAAGTTCAGCAACTTCAGCAACAACTGAAGAAGCAATTTGTGCATTCAAGAGAAAGGTACCTGCAAAGATATATGGACCTGTCTACAATACCGTGGAAGGTAAATGGGAATGAAGAAGAAAAGGAGACCTTCACCAGCAGTATGGAAAGCCACGTATGAGCCGAATATTGGGGCAGAAGAGGCTACAGAGATTTGGCCACATCTTCCGAGCCAGTGGATCCATCCCTAACCTTGTTCTCAATTCCCAACCTGACCTGTTGCAAATCAACTATAAGCTTAATGAAACCAAGCTTTTCACATAAGGTAGGAAAATCCGATGGTACACAGGAAATGTTCAAGAGGTAATAAAGAACCATTCAAACATTCATGTTACATTTTTGAAAGACACAGTATTATCAGTTCAAAATGATACATTATATTCAGAAATATAGCATGAAAGGCTTTCTCTGCCTTTTCTTCCAAAGTCTGTCGAAAAATGCTATATCGTAAAATATGTGCTACTGCTACTTTTGACATTGAAGCTAAGCCAAAGTTAGTACACAGTTATCATTTAGTCTTAGCGACTCAATTCTTGTTGACACAGATTATTTTGCCTCAGTTGATGTCAAAGAAGATGCAATCATCCCTCCATGGCAGCCTGAAACCATGTTGAGGCAGTCCTCACCCTACCCATTTGGTGGACATTTAGCTATTTAATTTACTAGTTTATTTCTAGTGTTGTCTGATTATTTATTTAAACTTGTACTCAAAAGCCACCTAGGCTGTAACTAATCAGTCTATCAGCACAAAAAATAAAACAATAGATTTGACACTTATACTTCAATAATAATTTTAAATTATTTTTACATGCCATCTGCTTCCATCCATGCCCTCATGCCTAGTGACGAAATGTCATAGAAATGCTTAAAAGTCGTCCTAAGATGCCAAACTAAAAAAATAAGGATTTGACAATAATTTGATGAACACTTACAACTTCATCCCAGTGGTCAGTTTTCCTCCAAGAGTAACTCAAAATTAAGCACTCTAATTGACAAAATTACTATTAATACGTAATATGAATATTTGCTGGAATAAACTGAGCCCCAGTGGAAGGTTGTTAGACCCATAAATCAAGAAATGATTAAGGCCTTTAAATCATGTCTCCAAGGCATAAGTCGAAGACATTCCTATGGTGAAACATATGTCATATCCAAAAGTAATCTGTTTAGCAGTGAAATTGCTGCAACATTTGAAGATTCTCTTCTAAAAAGAGGATGATATTTTGCAACCAAAACTTAAGAGTTGCAAATTACATCAAAAAATTCAGGCAAATCTACCCAAATCAATTGTTATAAAAAGTACTGTAAAATATTAAGCAAAGTAATTAATCAAAAAGTTTATATTTCAGTTGCACAATAAACCAGTCCTATAATAAAATCAAAACACTTTGGGCCACAAGGATCAAACAATGGAAACTCAAGGTAGGAATATCAACAATGTGGGAAAAGATAGATTGCTACTTACTGTAAAGAAGAGATGTCAAGTGTAGTGCTTCGAGAATTTCTGTGTAAATTCTAGAACCACTCATCCTTCTACCGTCTTGAACACATGATATTTTAGAGATAAGTGGAAGAGTGTAAGCATATCTACTGTGCCACCTGTTTCTGTGTGCAGGTCGGAAGTTTGTTATGAGAAGACTGTAAGAGTGGCATTCCACTGGCGACGACAAGTGTTTGCCGCTAGTGCCACAGACACTGTGTGAAGGAACACAGAGTAATTATAGGCTATTTTTTGCTGTGTTAGTGAATGTGATTATTGTAAAAAGAAAAGCGAACAATTGATCATAGACTTTTAACTTACTTCATGTCTTAGCCCTGCACGAGGCAAGATGTATGTGATGTCCATAAATCATTTGGTTGTTAGATCAATGTTATTATGAATATCTTTAATAGAGTCTAATGTTTGATGACTAAGTTGAGTTGCAGAAGTTGTCTGTGAAAGTTGAAAATATATTATGATTGAACTGAAAGTATTCAACGAGTACCCAATTACTTCAAGAATAGAGAAAGACTCTAATTAATTCCTATAACCAGTGAAAATCTGCAGAGAGGAAGCTTTTAGGAGATCGATGTAGTTGAATATCCAGAGAAGAGGATCGGCTAGTCACATCACGTAAGTCAACTGATGAGACTGAGGTGTGAATTGTGAATGCAATCCAGTTTCACACCACTTTTCATGTCGTTAAAACTATTAGAATGTGGTGACCTAAGTGACAGGACTCGACGAAAACGGGAATTTTAAGATGGAAATGGGAAGAAGATATTCTGAATTGCCATAGCAACCAGGCATAATGAGGTAAGAGAACTGTTTCGAGTAATTGCATTGAGTCCAAGGAACCAAATGGAATAAAGTTGTGAATGCAACACAGTAAAAGACTTAAGAAAGTAATAACGTCAAAGGAACGAAGAGTAGACCTCAACATTTTAGACTTAGAAGAGTTACACTGAGAATACTTCAACTAAGGAGATTTGGTGTGAAGAGTAGACAGCTCTCATACACATCGCAACCGATGCCAATGCAGTAACCAGTGACCGACGCCAACGGTGCTGACTCCACATCTGCTCACCAACACCAACGCTGAAACCAACGTTTGACATCACCAGCGCCAGTGCTGTTCACCAGCACTGAATACATATCCACTCATCAATGCAGCTAGAACTCTTCACCGGATAAGCGTAAAACAATAATTGTTTGAGTATAAAGTTGAAGAAACTGTTGAAATAGACTGTAATATTGTAGTCATTAAAAGTGGAGTAGGATTTTTTTAATGCCCACGAGGTCTAAAACATATAAAGTTATGGATCAAGAACAGAAACTAGCTTCAGAACCAACCACGGCTATTAAAGTGAGTAGGGAAACGTCAGACTGGACTGAGTTAGCAAATTTAATTAAAGCCCAAAGCGCAGCTTTAAGAAAAGAGATAGGCTCAGTACATTCTAGATTAGATTTAGTAAATACTCAGTTGAATGCTAGGTTGGATGAACAGAAGGCAGATTCAGCAACTTTAAGTGAAAAGCTTGATGCACAGACTGCTAATTTAACTAGAGAAATAGACACAGTGAATATCCAATTAAATATTAAATTAGAGCCTCAGAGTGAGGTTTTAAGTAACCAGAGAGCAACCTTGAAAGCAACAAATATAGGTTTGTTTATTAAAGACTGAACTTGACACTTTAAATAAGAAAGTTGGAAATCTGAAGTTAGATTTAAAGAGTGAACTAACTAGTTCTTTAAATACTCATGTAAATCAACTGTTTACTGAGCTTGACCAGAGACAGAATGAGCAATTTCAGAATTTGACAAAGAAGCAAGAATGTGACATTGAAGGCAAATGTAATAATGTAGAATCTGAATTTAGTGAAAAATTAGGATCATTTCAGAGTGTATGTAATGTTACATTTGATGCTGTAAAGCAAAGATTACACACTTTAAAGGAAAATTTTGAGAAGCAGGACAAGCTAATTCCTATAGTACAATTGCAAATTGCAGGCATTAACACTCGAGTTGGAAAGGAATTTTAAAGAGAAACTAGCAATGTCAGACATAATAGATATAAGCAGTCTGGAGGAACAGGTAGAAGAGATGATAGAAAAGTTACCATGAGAGTAACCTCCAACATCGTGTCTCCAATTTTTTCTTCCAAACTTAGTAATATTAAGAGAAATGTAGATTAACTATGGAAAGAATACAAATTTATCCAGGATAGCATAGAAAATAGAATAACTTTACCTGATATTGTGTTTCCTAGTAAAGTGGTGATTGTTTTGCCATGGGGAGACTTTCACACACAATTTTACAAGTAGTACTGGTTTGCACTTGCTCAAGTGACGTTAATATCAGATCCATGGGATCTGGTTGGAGTCACGTTTATTCCCCCAGGGACATTAAAGTTCTGAGTTAATGGACGGAGTGACAACTGTCGGATTCCAAGTTGTTTTCAGTGTTTCTTCAAAATTAGTTTTCCTACACCAAATTCTTTTCAAATCTTTAACTATTCTGTTATCTATTAATCAATTCTTAAACTATCCTATAATTTTAGCATATAGAAAACCGGATATGATAAGAAACTAATAGACTTAAGAGAATCATGGAAAAACAGTGATCTCTAAACATGAAATGAGATGAATAGAATATAGTATTAATGTAAAAATAATATCATGCTACTATTCAAACAGAGTGATATCGGGACAACATAAACTGAACAGAGTATTTTATGTGTGTATAAAATATAGTATAAACTGAATAACTAAACAACTATTTGATTGTAGTGCATAATTTTTTATTTGGTATAGAATATTTTATACCTTTTATGAAATGTGAAGTAAAGGGAAGCGTTTGTATTAGTTTTGGAAAGAGTGTGTACTGTAGATTAAAGCATGATTTTCACCAATAGACAAATCAGTGCTAACACACAACATACACCACATCTTCTAAACAACCTTCGCAAACAAGTGTGACTGATTCTTCACCATTTGCCATCCCATAGGTGTTGCTAAGATTTTCTTCGGGGACCTCAAGGGTGAAGGTGAGAATGTCCATTCTGTAGGAGATGATTTAACACCATACCTCCTCCAGCTTCTCACTCAAGTACCGGCAAGATACGGATCCTGGGAGAATGGGGGTGGGAAGGCTTTCCTGTCTTTGGGGCTATCTTCTTTCATTTCTTCAATCTTAGCAACCATTTCTACTTTTTCCTTTTTTACTGCTCATTTGAGTACCTATCTATCTTTCCCTCTTTCATATTCAACTACTTCTATCGTAGAAGTCCTTCTTAATTTCCGAGGTTTCCAACAACCTACAACTTATTTCATATAAGTAGGCTGAAGAATCACGCTGCTCAAACACACATCAACATACACACAATGATACACTTAAACACAAACAAGAAAATTACAAATTAGAAACCTGAAGTGATGTCAGAACCACCAAGAGATGTAAGGGAATAAAGATATACGAGGGTCACTCCAAAAGAAATGCACACTATTTTTGTAAAAATACAGTATTCATTCTGCATGTGTGAAAGTTTTACAGTGTGTAGATACATCCTTCCCCCTTGTTTTCAAACTTACTTCAAGCTGTTCCCATGAGTGGCGCTGTCACAGCATGTCTTCAAGATGGCTGCTACACTTGACATTCGTCAGAAGCTACGTGCTGTCATAGAATTCCTGTGCTGTGAAAACGAGACAGTGGGAAACATCCACAAGAGGTTGAAAAAGGTGTGTGGAGAAGATGCTGCTGTTGATCGCAGTACAGTTAGTCGGAGGGCAAGCAGGTTATGTGATGAAAGTGGGCACGGCAATATTGAGGATTGTCCTCGCAATGGCAGGCCTCGTACTGCACACAATCCAGACAACGTGCAGAAAGTTAACGAATTGGTGACTGCTGACAGACGCATCACAGTGAATGAATTGTCATGTTACATTGGGATAGGGGAAGGAAGTGTTTGGATACGACTGAAAGTGTTGACGTTAAAAAAGGTTTGTGCCAGGTAGGTTCCCACAATGTTGACAGTGGCTCACAAAGGAACAAGAAAAACGGTACACAGCAAACTTTTGGAACAATGGTGGAGATGAATTTCTTGGAAGAATTATGACAGGTGATGAAACATGGCTCCATCATTTTTCACCAGAGACGAAGAGGCAGTCAGTGGAGTTGCATCATGCAAATTCACCCAAGGAAAAAAAAAATTCAAAACCACACCTTCTGCTGGAAAAGTTATGGTTACTGTGTTTTTCGATCCCGAAGGACTCTTGCTTGTGGACATCGTGTCAAGTGGAACCACCATAAATTCTGATGCATATGTGATGACACTGAAGAAACTTCAAGCTCGACTGAGTCGTATTCGATCACATCGGCAAAAGCAGGATGTTCTGCTGTTGCACAATGCACGGCCACATGTCAGTCAAAAAGCCATGGAAGCGATCACAAAACTCGGATGGACAACACTGAAACACCTGCCTTACAGTCCTGACCTGGCTCCATGTGACTATCATCTCTTTGGGAACTGAAAGACTCTCTTTGTGGAACAAGGTTTGAAGATGATGACTCCCTTGTGCACGCTGCCAAACAGTGGCGCCAACAGGTTGGTCCAGAATTTTACTGTGTGGGTATGCAGGCGCTGGTTCCAAGATGGCATAAGGCAGTTGAGAGGGATGGAAATTATGTGGAGAAATGAAAATATTGTTCCTAAAGGATGTATCTACACACTGTAAAACTTTCAAACATGTAGAATAAAAGATGGATTAAAAAAAAAAGTGTACATTTCTTTTGGAGTGACCCTTGTATGTACATCTGGGTAGATGCACACATTACATTGTTTTTATAAGTGACAGTTCTACATCGTTCCCCCCTTTTTTTTCGTCTCTTCGTATATATACATACAGGTATGTAAAGAAAGAAGTATAGCAATCAACCCATGCGCCTAAAGAGACAGGAGCCGAAGAGCTGAGTTAATCATGATAACCGTTTGAGAAAAGTCCGGGTAGCTTTCCATCATGTCGTTCTTGGAAACTCAGAATCTACTATGTAGGAATCAACATGGATTCCGGAAACAGCGATCGTGTGAGACCCAACTCGCTCTATTTGTTCATGAGACCCAGAAAATATTAGATACAGGCTCCCAGGTAGATGCTATTTTTCTTGACTTCCGGAAGGCGTTCGATACAGTTCTGCACTGTCGCTTGATAAACAAAGTAAGAGCCTACGGAATATCAGACCAGCTGTGTGGCTGGATTGAAGAGTTTTTAGCAAACAGAACACAGCATGTTGTTCTCAACGGAGAGACGTCTACAGACGTTAAAGTAACCTCTGGCGTGCCACAGGGGAGTGTTATGGGACCATTGCTTTTCACAATATATATAAATGACCTAGTAGATAGTGTCGGAAGTTCCATGCGGCTTTTCGCGGATGATGCTGTAGTATACAGAGAAGTTGCAGCATTAGAAAATTGTAGCGAAATGCAGGAAGATCTGCAGCGGATAGGCACTTGGTGCAGGGAGTGGCAACTGACCCTTAACATAGACAAATGTAATGTATTGAGAATACATAGAAAGAAGGATCCTTTATTGTATGATTATATGATAGCGTAACAAACACTGGTAGCAGTTACTTCTGTAAAATATCTGGGAGTATGCGTGCGGAACGATTTGAAGTGGAATGATCATATAAAATTAATTGTTGGTAAGGCGGGTACCAGGTTGAGATTCATTGGGAGAGTCCTTAGAAAATGTAGTCCATCAACAAAGGAGGTGGCTTACAAAACACTCGTTCGACCTATACTTGAGTATTGCTCATCAGTGTGGGATCCGTACCAGATCGGGTTGACGGAAGAGATAGAGAAGATCCAAAGAAGAGCGGCGCGTTTCGTCACAGGGTTATTTGGTAACCGTGATAGCGTTACGGAGGTGTTTAACAAACTCCAGTGGCAGACTCTGCAAGAGAGGCGCTCTGCATCGCGGTGTAGCTTGCTCGCCAGGTTTCGAGAGGGTGCGTTTCTGGATGAGGTATCGAATATATTGCTTCCCCCTACTTATACCTCCCGAGGAGATCACGAATGTAAAATTAGAGAGATTAGAGCGCGCACAGAGGCTTTCAGACAGTCGTTCTTCCCGCGAACCATACGCGACTGGAACAGGAAAGGGAGGTAATGACAGTGGCACGTAAAGTGCCCTCCGCCACACACCCTTGGGTGGCTTGCGGAGTATAAATGTAGATGTAGATGTAGATGTAGCTAATACTCTGGTGAGTCATAGAGTAGTGGGACTTGATCATTATGTGTAGACACAGTATCTACTAAGAGTTAGTTAATACAGGTAGACATAGCATCTACTATGAGTTGAACAATATGTGTAGGCATAGTATCTGCTTCTATGATAGAAGTGAGGAGTGGAAGAGGACTCTAGAGTCTAGGGTATTAGATGGAGTATTAGAAAGTGGAGTTGAGGTGTAAAATAGATGTGTAGCATTACCAGAGAATATTTAAATATAGTGTACATAAAGATGTATATTAGAGCAATGAACCATGAGGCCTACTCAGGAAAGATAAGGGGGGGGGGTGCACCCAGCACTTATTGAATATAAAAGGCAGATAGGCAGACCTAAGAAAGCCTGACGTTTACTGTGCAGACAGGGGCACCAAGAAGGGGATTCACTTGTACCATAGGAGAATAGGAATCAAGAGGGACACACCTCCCGAAATGGAAGGAGGGAGTGCACTCATAGGGTCAGCCCATAGGTGAGGTATAGGTACAGTTTCTAAAGGGGAAAAGGTCAGTATTGTGACAGAAGTTACACATTTTATAGCAATTACTCTGTTTAGTTTGAATTCTATGCATCATAAGTCTTATCATGTTTTATGTTCACAAGTGAAGGGGATTGACCTGTACCTTAGGGGAAGAGGAATCGAGAGAGGCATACCTACCAAAATGGAAGAAGGGATTGCACTCATAGGGTCAACTCATAGGTGAGGTATAGGTACTATTCCTAAAGGGGAGAAGGGCAGTATCGTGACAGAAGTCACGTTTTATTGGAATTAGTCTGGTAAGTTTGAATTCTATACATCACCAGTCTTATTACGTTTTATGTTTACAAGAGTGGAAAAAATAAAAATAAATAAATAAATAAATAAAATAGAATAAAAATAAGAACACTTTTACTTTCCCAGAGTTCCTCCAAGCTACAATAAGTAATAAATAAGTGCATGCTTAGGAAAGCTAGTACGAAAAGTAGGAACAAACATTAGATTACTCATGGGTCATGCACACCTGGAATTTATGATTGGAAAAAGGGCACTCGATTAGCCAAAATGGTCACTTAATCCTAGACAGCAATGCAATTCTAACAGAAAGAAGAAGGTTCTGCTGCTGGTAGTTCGCATAGCAGAGGTGTGAGCCAGCAGTTGCAAGATGTGTTGGAGAGTGAGTACAAGGCCACCAGCATTGTGAAGCCTAATGCATGGTTGTCTGAGATGACTGTTAATTTAGGGGAGTTATGTAGGAATTTTATGAAAGAGATTCAGGTAGCAATTATGGGTGGAGCTGGGAATAGTCTTGATAGGGATGGGGAGTGTGTTGCAAGTGCTCAACAGGTAAAGATAGCTACTCAAACTGGTGGCACTAATGTGCACTTCATGCAATTGTTCAGCATCATGATTGGCCTCATCTTAATGCAGCTGTTACTCGCGTTTAACATGGAGCTGGAGAAAGCATTGATGGCGGAGGACGTGGATCACATTGCAGTGGTTCCAGTCAAATCTATCAATAGATCGGGTTTCACTAGGCGTGGGATTCACTCATGGAACAATTCCTGTAGCAGTTGATGTTCGATTGAAGTCAGCTGATAGATATCCCTACTTAAAGGGGGTCCATCTAACAAAGGAATCACCTTCAAAGGAGGCCAGGTATCCAAGTAGTGAAGGAATTAGAATATTTCATCACAATATAAGAGGAATTAGAGATAAAGTTAGCGAACTGCTTATAGATGTTGACTGCGACATTATTGATACGTCAGAGCACCACTTAAATAATTTGACAATTCAGACACTTCCTATACCAACATACAGATTAGCTGTCTGTTTTTCAAGGAGTTCTTTGGGGAGTGGGGGAGTGTCCATGCATGTAAAAACCAGTATTCTATTTGAGTCTGTAGACATATCATGGCACTGCACTGAACAGGTATTTGAATGGTGTGCAGCAGCCATTGAATTTAGTGAAAGTAAACTTCTAATTGTTGTTATTTATAGGTCCCCTAACTCTGACATCGGAGCATTTCTGCTCAAATAGAGAGAGTTCCTGGTTCACTTTATAGGAAGTACCAAAAATTAGTTACTTGTGGTGACTTCAACATTTATTTTGTAAGTGATTGTGTAAAAAAAGGGTGTTGGAAGATCTCCTAAATTCATATGCAGGGTAACAGTAGCACAACCATAGACAATATTTTTGTTTGTTCTTCATTACTAGATGGCCATTCTGTTAGTAAAAGGGTGAATGGCTTTTCAGACCATGATGCACAAATTTTAACACTAAAAAGTTTTTGTATTATGTATTACATATAATTACAAACTAAGTAGAAAAGCTAATCCAATGGCAATAGAGAGTTTTTTAAACCTCATAAAGGAACAAGAGTGGCAGGATGTTCATAGTGCCGATAACACAGATGGCAAATATAATTCTTTCATTAACACATTTCACATGCTCTTTGAAAGTCGCTTTCCATTAGAAAATTCTAAACAGGATACCAGCAGTAAATGGCAGCTTGGGTGGCCGACTAGTGGGATAAGGATGTCATGTAGAACAAAGTGGAAATTATATCAAATTGTTAGTAGTAGTCACAATAGACAGTATTGTAAGGCATGTAAAATTGTTATTAGGAAGGCAAAGAGTGTGTGGTACATGAACAGAACAGTTAATTCACAGGATAAAATTACAACCATATGGTTAGTCATGAAAGAAGTGTCTGTCAGCGGCACAGGGTCGATGATATAGTGTCAGTCCATAGTAAAAATGTTTCTTTTACTGATAAGTCAGATATATGTACAGTACTTAACAGTCACTTTCTGATGATTGTTAGTGAATTAACTAAAAACTTAGTTTCTACAGGAAACTGCATAACTTTCTTGGAAAGTGCCTTTTCAAGACTGATGTCTGAAATACTCCTCTGTGATACAGACAGAGAAGAGATTGAGTTAATAATCAAGTCACTGAAGACTAAGAACTCTCATGGGTATGATGGAATACCTAGCAGAGTATTGGAGTACTGTACTGCACATGTCAGCCCTGTACTTAGTCATATTTGTAATTTTTCCTGTAAAAATTATCAGTTTCCTGGATGATTAAAGTACTCAGTAGTAAAGCTGCTTTATAAAAAGGGATAATGTAGACAATTTTAGATCTATTTCTTTGTCATCAGTGTTTGCTAAGGTTATCGAAAAGGCTTTGTATGTAAGGGTAATTGATGATTTTACTTCACATAATTTGCTGTCAAATGTACAGTTCAGTTTTAGAAGTGGTTTAACAACTGAAAATGCTATATTCTCTTTTCTCTCTGAGGTATGGATGGATTAAATGAATGGTTCCGAACACATAGCGCATCGTTTATCTGCAATTGTGTCCCACTTCAAACTTTCTATGAGATTTGTAATGCTCTCATGTTGGCTAAATGTAACAGTCATGATTCTTGCCGCTCTTGGACCTTCTCAATATCTTGAAGCAGACCCAACTGGTATGGGCCCCATACAAACGAACAATACTCCAAGACTGGACAAACTAACATATTGTAAGCTATTTCCTTTGTTGAAGGACTGCATCGCTTCAGGATTCTGCCAATAAACTGCAATCTAGAGTTCGCTTTACCTGTTACTTGTGTAATCTGATCATTCCATCTGAGATCATTTCGAACAGTCACACCCAGATACTTGACGGACGTTACCACTTCCAAAGACTGGGCATTTATTTTGTACTCGTACATTAATGGGGATTTTCGCCTTGTTATACACAGTAGGTTACACTTGCTAATATTGAGAGATAACTGCCAGTCATTACACCATGCATTTATTTTCTGCAAATCCTCATTGATCTGTTCACAACAACCTACTACTGTAAGTTTCTTTATCAGGACCTCTTCAGCCAGTGGTATGGAACAAATCCAGTTGTCTAGTGTTATATTGCGTCCTGTACCTTCGATAGGCCATACAAGTCTATTTAATATCTCCTTAGGTGAGTTTGACAGTGCAAAGGAATCCCCTGGCTGTTTCTCAACATAGATTTCCATCCTCAAATCCCCATGTTCTTGCGTCACATAGGGTGAAATTTTCAAACCATATTTCAGAGGCCTGCTTGGCATATACTGCCGGAAACTGCATTTGCCTCTAAATGCAACCAGTTGTTCATCCACTGTCATATATTCAGACACAGTATAATTACTGACACAGTTTGACACGACTAATTCAAACAACTCTCTGAATGCAGATAGGCAATTAAGTTTTCTACGCTGTTGTCTGCCTCAAATATCATTGAATCTCACACAACCCAACAAGAAATGAAAGTGCTGTAAACTCATTGTTGTATGAAATATTGCAATTCCAAAACCATTTATGTCCCATAAGTCTTCCAGATTTTGGTGTCCTGCCCTGTAATGCCCAGCCAATATCAATAGACACAGGAGAAATATGATTTCTTCCTCATTTGTTGGTTTGTGAAATTTGATGCCGTGTGTTGTACGTAAATATTTGTGCACGATGTAATCATTCTAATTATTATGTCATGAATATAATAGAGGGAAACATTCCACGTGGGAAAAATATATCTAAAAACAAAGATGATGTGACTTACCAAACAAAAGCGCTGGCACGTCGATACACACACAAACAAACACAAACATACACACAAAATTCTAGCTTTCGCAACCAATGGTTGCTTCGTCAGGAAAGAGGGAAGGAGAGGGAAAGACGAAAGGATGTGGGTTTTAAGGGAGAGGGTAAGGAGTCATTGCAATCCCGGGAGCGGAAAGACTTACCTTAGGGGGGAAAAACCCACATCCTTTCGTCTTTCCCTCTCCTTCCCTCTTTCCTGACGAAGCAACCGTTGGTTGCGAAAGCTAGAATTTTGTGTGTATGTTTGTGTTTGTTTGTGTGTCTATCGACGAGCCAGCGCTTTCGTTTGGTAAGTCACATCATCTTTGTTTTTAGATATAATTATTATGTCATTTATAAATAACTGAAAAACTGACCACAGCAGTTTTTGCAGCTTTTGCGATAGCTTTCACACCAGGGAGATGAATAATGAGGTCTACACTTGTAGTTCTTATGATGTGAGTAGGACATTTTTCATCCATTTTGTAACATTATCCTTTCCAATAAAAAATCATGCTTGCTTTCATTATCTGCTGCACTTACTTGCGGTTCCAGTTCCAGGTTGTCATCATCCTCCATTTTCCGTGTCACTGTGATGAGAGATAACTTCACAACTCTCTGTTTCATCCTCTTCCTATTCTTCTCCTTCACAAGTTTCATCTAAGACCTCTTCCAGAAGCATCTGCACTCTTTCTTGTTCTGTTTCGTAATGATCCATAGCTGTTTTAACGCACAGAGCGACAAAATACAAGCAGTTGCTAGGGAACACAACTGTGTGCTTTCTCACAGCACTGCAACATAAAGAGTCGCGTGGGGTGCCGACAACACCCCAAGGCACATTTTTGCGTTTTCTCTTGGAACTTGTGATTCCATTGTAGATTCCATTGTTACTCAAATCTTTCACATTACGTCCTAGAAAGGTACCAAAGAACATGACTTTATACTCCTATCCATTACGTAATAATCCATAGATAAGGTTGACTGGGGTGTTCTGAACACCCCACGCGGCCGCTTAAGGGTTAGTAAGGTGCAGTTTTGTACTGTGAAATGTCTATAGTAAAAACGGTGTATCAAGAATGCTAATGTTTATAATACAACAGTGAGAGCAGAAAATAGAAAATCAGTCAATAACAAAAACAGTTTTTAATTTGAAAGTCAACATTTTTATCCATTGTCATTTTTATGCAATTGAAGAGAATCTATTATTGACTGTGTTGAGTTCAAGAATATGTTATGATAATCCTTTGTTAATAAATTAATGTCTCTTCGTAAAACTGGGAAGACCAGGATCTCTAATGTAATCATACTCCAAGTTTTACAGGACAACAAGATGTGCCAATAAAATCTACAAGAAATTAAGATGAGTACAATTATCAATTGCTAATTACTGACACAATCAACTTAGGCAATGCCTATCTTCAATCCTGTTCCTGCCATAAATATTACACGTTTCTATGTTAGCTGATGCTGACAGAAATGTTGAAATTTAATTATGTTCATTTTATTATCATAATGTTTATTGAACTGTAGAAATGGGGTTGTTAGGTGAAGTGAGTCTTTCTGGCTCGGTTTCAGTTTTAATGGAAGATAGCTCCTCAAACTTGTTGGGTGGGGGATTGAGTTCTCCCTCGTCCCTGTCTCCCCTGTAGACGGCTTCTAGCCCTAATGCTAACACAGCCCTCACAATCATGTGGATGAGTATTGGTCAATCCTGTACTTCACATAAAGAAGACAGGATCCATAGGTGAGGTAGTATTTGAGATGCCTTTGGTATCTCTGGTACACAACTCTCAGTGGCCCTCCCAACACACCCATTTACAGCAGCTTCTAATCACAGCTGGGGAGATTTCCAACTACTTATGAACATCAACTAGCCTATCCTGTGCCTGAGAACAGCACATACAGTGGTGCTGCATTGTGTCTAGTACAGCATTTTACTGAATGGTAAATAAATAACTTTAAAGTAAGCTCAGTGATTCTCTATCCTTTTTTTTTTGATCTGTTACACTAAGAGTATAACTAATAAGCTTTTCAGAACTGAAACAATTAGTATGAAAAACAAAATCTCTTCTAAGGCAGCAGAAAACCCTGGGATAAATCTACCTAATATCCTGCTTTTCTTTCCTTTTTTTACTTTGTAGTCACTAATGAGCTTGAAATCATCATTAATTTATGATAAAACCGAAAAATATACATTCTTGTTTTCACATTACTACACATGCTAACATATACATAAAGTGAATCTACCTGTATTACCCTGTATTATTACCTACCTTAAAATTAATATGCCATTATGTACAGGCAAAAATAACAAGCAAGCAGCAAAAATTGAGGTGTAATACATCATTTTAGGGAAACTGTGGGTTTACATTCTCTGGCCTTCTAAACAGTGGAAGATGATCATGAGATAATTTTTTTATTAACAGATAAGTTTCAGACAGCATATTGTAGATGAAATGTTCCATTATTATTATATGTAGGTAATACTAGGTACATCGGTGCAGCATACTAGCAAGACAGGACAAAAGTTTAGTGTCTCCACCTTCAGTGGGCTGCTTGTTCTTACAAGTCGTGGCTTGGAGGTGTATTGTGGCTATGGAAGAACAGTAGTCACAGTAACAAAAGTGACTGCATCGAAGCTAAAAAAAGAAGTTAACTGTCATCCTGACATTCATTCTCCGGAGTTTAATATGTCAAAGTGTATTCATGTTGTGCACTCTAATGAGACAAGACATATATAAGCAATCAAGCTATTGTAATACAGTTGTGTTATACATATCTGATGGGAGTTATTTGTCGATTGTGAAGAAGCTTTAAAACACAAGTATTAAAAGAAGAAATTTTCTTGGTCATTTTGTAGATTAGGGGATTACAGCTCTCTGTTAGCTTCTAGTACTGAAGACACTGCCAAGGAAAAGAAGTCGGCTAAGAAGACCACATGCACTTTTACATAAGATGTATTTGCAGATGCGAATATAGACTACCATCAGCTGTACAATATAAATTAGCAGCCACTATTCTGCAAAAGCCTATTACAAAGTTTTGAGAATTAGTACTAAATGAATAATCTAAGGATTTTGTTCATTCCCCTATGTGCTGCAGCAACCAAAAAGGAGCCCATAAACTATCAAATAAATGGATAACCAAATATCTGAGAGAAAAAGTCTTCAAATCAAAAGCCGCAGTCATCAACACTGCCAACTAACTCTTCCAATTTTGTGTGTAAAGTTGTAATTCTATGAGAAAATAATCTGCAGAAAGTATGAAATTTTTTTTCAGGCTGTTATCATCTACTGCATTTACTAGTGTTGTGGCATTTATTATGTTCCCTCGTGCTGCTGTGCTTCACCGTACTTGACACCAGGTGTAATGCCACCTTCTCTTTAAGTGGTTGATTTGCATTATGCTAACACTGGAATGACGCTCACCTTTAATAATAGTAATGGGCTTGCTATGCTGGTCAGTTCCAGCCTGACTTTTCCGAAGTGCAAGTGCTTCACTGCAAGAGATTGGAGTTTCTGCTATCTTCAGCTAAATAAAATATTTTTGATAGTGTCTTTGCTTTAAACACTGTATTTTCTTCCATAAATTTACACAATTACAATTTGCAACCATATAACAATAACCTTTAATCTGGACTTCCAACCAAAATCATCCAGTCTCTTTCATGTCTTTACTGTTCTTGTTATTCTTGGAGTGGTCTGCCTGCGTATTCTATGGTGGCCCCTCCAAAGCACATTCAACTAGCAGCAGCATGGAATAGTGTACTTCATCAGCAAGTTTAGTGCTCACTGATCAGACTGCACACACAGGTAGTGTCTTTTCTCACTTGACTCTGTACAAAGAGATACCTCTTGTTGGTGTACTATTTTTACAACATCAAACTGCAAAATGTGACCAAGCTAACACTCGAGATGATTTAGTGTTCATATCCATAAAAGAAAACTATTACACTGGATGGTACCTATATACTAAGCCTGGTAATCCAGTAACCTTCCTCTATAAAACAGTGTGTAAACCCACCCTAAATTATTGAGAGTCCTATACAAAAGGTAATAAACCGTACCCTGAATTTGTGGAAATTACCTATTAGTGTTGGAAAATATAAGAAAGCGACAGACTTAATATACTTTTTCTGTTATGTTACTATGCCATAAAGCTTATTCTATCCGTTTGTAACATTTCACCAGTTCCACATTATATAATCTTATCTCTCGTTCTATAGTTGGTTCTACTAGGAACTAAGCTTTTGGGTGTGGAATCTATTTGCCGTATATGGTCCGCTATGTTTAGGGAAAAATTTGCTTGTCTCCTTTTCGATATTTGAACTTAACTGGTGACTGAGAATCAATAACAATTCACCAACATTAAATTCTGGAACATGCACATGATGGTTATGTTGCCACACACACTGTTCTGAAACATTTTTAGTCATTGTTCCCCTATAAATAATTTACCCATCACTTTTACAGGTGCTTAACCTGTCGTGTGTGGTAGTTCTTTGATGATTACCTGGAACTCATGAATTAACTGTGCCTAAGACGTATGTTTAGCAGGACAGTAGGTTCTACATAGTCGTGAAATCTCCTACATAATTCATTCTTGTGTTACTCTGCGGATGGTATTTTGAGGTAGCTATATGCTTAACTCTTTCCCATACCAAACACTCCTCAAATGCCTGACTGATAAACTGTGGACCATTATCTGTTAGTAATCTGCGTGGTTTTCCTACATTTTCGAAATATTCCCTCAAACAGCAAATCACTCTTTCTGTATTTTATGGGATACAATTTTACATATTTTGACCAGCACTCAACTAGTATAAAATAAATACGTTACTCCTCTTCTACTCGTTGACCAAAAAGGTGACTGCAGTAAGGTCATGCAACCACTTTGGCATTATAGGATACAATTTATAATTTAAGAGCTTGGTTATTGTTTTTCATTTTCTGTCATGTTTCACATGATCTACTTTTCTACTTAAACCCTTAAAGTAATAGAATTTGAACATGTGCTTCATGCACTTACATACTCCAAAGTGTCGCTATCCCTTGTAGATAAACTTAATAAGTACCGTCTCCACAGTCATTGGTATGCATACTCTCCACGAAGGTCTTGTAGTTCTTATTCTCCAGAACAAAAGATGATGTATTATCCATTCAGCTGTATTATCATTAATCACCACACTTTGTTTCATAGTTAATGACTTATCTTTAAAATATCAATTCTCAGGTATAACCTGCCTTATTGTCAGCACCAAGTTGTGTACAACATTAATGGTTTAACTTAAGGCTACAAAATTTGTAGTGAAAGTTACTCCAGACCTTCGGGTCTCAAAAAGTCATTCATGCCTGTAGGTAGACGTGACAATGCATCAGGAGCCATGTTCTGTGAACCTTTTAAGTAATTTATCTCTATGTGATATTCCTGTAGGAAAAATACATATCTGATGAGTCTCCTGTGTAAGAGATGACTTTCCATTAAAAAAGAGAGGACTTGATGGTTAGTATAAATTATAATTTTAGACCCCCAAATCAGAATCTACAATTTCTTTATGTTCCATACTATGGTCAGTAACTCTTTTTCTATTGTAGTATAATTTAACTCAAGTTTGTTCAGTGCTCTATTGGCAAGTGCTAAGGTATTGTTGTCTCCTACTGTCAGATTCTATTCTCCCTGGAACAATTCACAACGAATTCCATATTTTGACGCATCAGTACTAAATTTAAAAGGCTTATCCATACATGGATGTCTTAAGACAGGTGCTTCTACCAATGCTAACTTAATATTATTGAATGCTGCCGATTGCTCTTCACTCCAAATCCATTTTGACTTTTGTTTGTGAACTACTGACATCTTAGGATCATTCATAGTTTGCCCCTGTATGTATCACCTAATCCTGCTAATCCTAGAAACGATCTTAATTGCTTCACATTTTTGGGCTCAGGACAATCTTTGATAGCCCATATTCATTCTGGATCAGGTTTCATCCCATTTATACGCAAAAGATGTCCAAGAAACTTAAACTCTTCTCTGCCAAAACGTAATTAAAAAGTTTAATTGTAATACCTTTAACGTAAAATCTTTCCAAAGCTCTTGTTAATAGATAACAATGTTGTTTCCAAGTTTTTGATGCTAGAAATATATCATCTGCACAAATAATAAACTCTTTTAATAGAACCTTACCTAATGCTGTGTACAAAGCTCTAATGAATATGGACACTGAAATATTCAAACCAAATTGTAACACTTTATATTGGTAAGACATACCTTCATACAAAACGGCTGTATATTTTCTTGAAGCTTCATTAGTTCTGACCTGCCAATACCCCAAGGTCAAATCTATAGAGTTAAAATTCTTTGTTCGTTTGAATTTTGACAGTAATTCATCAATACAGACTAGTCTATCTCATTCCGTTTATCTATGTTTATTCACAGTACACGCATCCAGGACTAACCAACTCAGTAGGTAGCCTTACGTACCACTATCAGGGGATCATTATAAACACTAAGACTATGTTCAGTAATATTGTTTTCAAGCATACTGTTCCAAACAAATTTCAAGACAAAAACTGCTCATATAAAGTGGTGACAGGAAACCATGTCGCAGCATTAACGAGCTGCATCACAGCGCCAGTGTGTTGAAAGGAGTGGCAGCAGCGTGACCTGTAACTTCTTACATCAGCCCGCAGCAGTTCACTGTGCATGCGCTCAGCTCAATATGGTCAGCGTCAACATCACCACAGCATCATCAGCCAGCTATGTCCCTCATAATTGTGCATGCCGTCTTCCAGCACAGACTACAGCCGTCCAATATTTGTGGCCACCAATCTTCTTCGTAATTTTACATGGCAATAACACCTTAACTCTCACTTCTATGTGTGACTTCTTATTTGATGAGCAAAAACCATTATTTATGGCTCAGTAGCCTCTTTGACTCACTAGCCTCTTAGTATTTTGTAACTAATGAGTGTTTGACCTTGGCAACACATTATCTCTTCAGATCTCCCACTTAAAACCATTTAAATTCTTCAAAATTCCCTTCTTGTGCTCTCATCTACAGCCGTCCAACATTTGTGGCCACCAATCTTCTTCGTAATTTTACATGGCAATAACACCTTAACTCTCACTTCTATGTGTGACTTCTTATTTGATGAGCAAAAACCATTATTTATGGCTCAGTAGCCTCTTTGACTCACTAGCCTCTTAGTATTTTGTAACTAATGACAGTGTTTGACCTTGGCAACACATTATCTCTTCAGATCTCCCACTTAAAACCATTTAAATTCTTCAAAATTCCCCTCTTGTGCTCTCATTCGTTATCACACTCAGTCCTGGTCATATTGGTCAATATATACAGTGTTTATTATGTTCCTTGTTGCTGCTGTTCTTCACCTTATTTGACACCAGATACAATACCATCTTCTCTTTAGCTGTTTGAATGTACAATATGTTAACACTGGACTGACAGCCACCTTTAATAACAATTATGAGCTGGACCTGCTAATCAGTTCCAACTTAACTTCTTGCCATGCTCAGTAACTTCCTAATTGCTGAAGTGTGAGAGCTTCAGTGTAAGAGAGCGGAGTTTCTGCTATCTTTAGCTACATAAATTATTTTCGATAGTGTCTTTGCTTTAAGCCCTGTATTTTCTTCCATAAACTTACACAGTTACAGTTTGCAACCATATGACAGTAACCTTTAATCTGGACCTTCATCCAAAATCACCCATTATTTTCTGTGTCTTTACTGTTATTGACATTCTTGGAGCGGTCTGCTTGCATATTCTATGGCCTCTACTAAGCACCTTCAATTGGTGGCAGCATGGGCTAGTACACACCATCAGCAGTGCAGATGCCTCCTCACAGCACACAGTGTCTTATCTCACTTGACTCTGTACGAAGAGTTGTTTGTGTACTAACTCCATCTAAGCTATACATAGTTTTTAGTATTTTGTTCATGCAGCTATCCTCCATACTTTGGAGAGCCTAACTGTATGCCATGGCCTTTCCCATGGAAATGTTTTGGGACATCACAGCATATCCCGTCAATCATCAGGGATGGAATTCTTTTAAATTTCACTTAGGACTACAACCTAAATATGTGCAAAAATGATTATTACAGATCATTTGCCATACAACACTGTTTGTTAGTGATTAAGTGGATCTGTTTGATGTCAGTTTGTCATTGTGTGTTCAAATGTTTAATTAAAAGGTGAAATATTGTTGTAATACGAGGTCTGAGTGAACTGGAAATGATATAACCCATTATCTGATAGGAACACTGAATACGAAGTTTTGTTTATTTGAACCCATTCTACATTTGAGATTTGAACCCAATGTAACTTTGAATTAGGAAAAGCAAGATGTATAAAAATTTCATGGAATATTTATAACCTGTATGGTGGAAGAAAGAAGTGGCAGTTTGTGAGCAACAATTTTGAGCTCACCTCATCCTTAAAGGTTACTGAAAGGTGCACCAACTAATTCAAATTTGAATTTCTCATTAAGTTCACTTACCTGATCAACACTAGTCAGCTTTGGTAAAGCAATGAAAAAATAAAAAAAAGGCCAAGTTAACATAAGTTTGAACCACAACTGAAGAAATGCAATTGCTAGAAGTCTTTGCGGTGGAGCTGAGTCAGTGGAGGCTATACTTTATTTTCTTCGAAATAGGCTGGAGAATATTTGCCAAGGAAGAAATATTCAGGTGAAAGGCCATCAGGTATCATGAACACAAAGGGAAAGATGTAGTACTTGATTTTGAAGAATGCAGATAGATTATTCCAAAACTGCTTCAATCTTGATAGTGAGTGATACCTCCCTGTGAAGAAATGCTGAGAAGGACTTCATGATATAACTGCCCACTTTAACTTTGTGTAACTCTTTGTAGATAGTTATTAGTACAATGACATTCATTTCTTTAGGCATGCGTTTCAATGTTTGTAATCTTTCTAACTAACATTCTCTTGGTACAGTGTAGTTTTGGTTGCAGTTGTATAAATTGTGCATGTTTATGAAAAGTGTTTGCATTATCGATGTTTTTAAGCTATGTATACAATTTGAAGATGAACTGTAAGGTCTATATTGTGTAACAAGTCAAATTAATATTATATGAAACATTGACCTGGAAAGTAACTTTAAAAAATATGTTTCAATAAAGAATTTTGTACGAAAAAAAATTGTAAATATTAAAAATATGTGTAAATTACAGAAAACAGGACCACAGATGTTAATTTGTATTTGTTTTCCTCTCTCTTTTTTTGGCCAACATTGTCCAGGGCATGGGGTACAAAATTAGTCTGTGGTTAGATTCTCTGTCAGCAAGTTGTAGGAGTAAGTGGGTTGGTTTGTTCCAACATGTATTCACAACTGCATTCTAGAATTTACGAGCGAAGATTAAAATTGAGGAAGATTAAGTAGAAGAAGCTTTAATTAACATAAAGTCACAGCACCTACATGTATTTACCCCTGAAAATGGAATCTGTGGACCCAAAGTTACTATATAATGGACAGCTGCAACAAAGGATTCAACAGGAGCTAAACACATAGATAAGTTTAAATCTTGATTTGTAGTTCCAGTTGAAGTCAAGTGGATTTGATTCACTTCGTCAGAATACAATGAGGTCACATAATATTTTTGTGTCACGTTGGGAGGGCAGGGGGTCCAGACAATCTGTTGTTTCTGTATTTACTAAAACCAGAGCAGAACAATCTACATTGTAGATGTTAAGATGAGCGGTTGAAATACCCAAAACATCACTAACATCTTTGTTGCCATAACAGCAGCAATGTTCCACAGCAAGATTCCCATGTGCCCTGTGATGGTGTGGTGTGCCATCTTATTTCCCAGACAAGGGTGAAACTTTTACAAAGTACAGCTGTATAATTACTGCCGATGAGAAAATTTCATCATACTGCAACATCTGCAGTTCCGTTTGTTGTAACAAATAGAGTTTAAGTACTTATGAACTGAATGCTGACTTCTCATTCCTGTATGGGGAAAGTTCGTGTAGTCTGGAACCCTGTATATCTATGGGATTCAGTGCATACACATGATACTTTGTATATATCAACTGATGGATAATTTAACAACATTTGAAACTTGTTGATGTAACAACATCTGATTGCAGTTGGGAATACAAGTATGACCAATAAGATAAAGGACCGAACACTCTTAGTACCAGTGAGTTAGAGTTATTTTTATACATTTGTAGCAGCCAAAAATCTGAGTCTTAGACAAACAAAGTATGTGTTGGCAGTCTTTTATTCTTTTATTCTGTACAGGCTATACTTACATTTTTTATTGGCATGAATGGCTGCTTAAGAGGTTTGTGCCAATTATAATATCTAAAACATTTCAATTTCCTTTAAACTATTAACACAGATCAACAGTTGTACATCACTTAAACCAAAAGGCTTTGCAATTTATAATTACTATGATGTGACAATACTTTTAACCTGTTAGTCTCTCTCTCTCATTATCTTTGTCTGCTTATTTCTCCAGTACCCCGTTGGTGGGATTCCTGTTATTAATCCTGTCTTTTGGTGTAATACTGTAATAGGAAGGCCAGTTTGACCCTCTCAATGTGTCGACACACCATAAGAGCTGCATCTGGTTGCATAAACAAGTGCTTCTCCAGTGTTGGCAGGTTCAGCATCATGAATGCCTGTCCATCAATCATCTATAACAAGGAAAATTTACATTGTATCAGTATGGAAATTAATCGAGGAAACTATTACGAGATAGAATTGATGGCCATAACTTATCTTCAGGAGGCAAAATATTCAGTATTGTCAACAGAAAATTATCAAGAAAAAAAAGGTACATGGCACTATCGCAGCTCTCAAACTACTAATTCATTCCCCAGGGAGCAAAGACGGACAGACTGGGGCAGTTAGAAAAGAGGGATAGGTCACTTAGATCTCAGGTTGAGAGGGATCCACATGTAATGAGGATGAGATAGATGAAGGTCACAGGGGAAGAGTCAGAGAGAGTACGAGATCAGAGATACCACATTGGTAAGCCTCATGCTGGCTTCAGTCCAGAGATGAAGAGGACAGAGTGAGAAGTAAAGACAACTTACTAGGAAGAGAAAAGAATATTGCAATCAAGTAGCATGAGCAAAAGTTGCTCTCGTAAATTAGCAGCAAGACTGACATACAAGTTGTTACAGTGCTGTCAAATTCAAGGCTGGTACTGGGGTGGGAACCACTTGACTTTATTTATCCACTTAATGCCAGTTTGCTGCACCAAGTTGTAGTTTTCACTAGTATATCATGGAAATAATGTTAATAAATACTGCCTTATAGCTGTAAGGTTGGTTATAGCATGACGTCGCAATATTCGGTGTGGTAGCAGCTGCAAGTAGTATCGTTTACACCTCACACACTACTGGCTGGGGAGTTTGCTTTCGCGTAAGATGTATGTGTGCCCGTGCACTTGTCACACATCGGTTGTGTTAAAACTTCAAGTGGCAGAAGCCACAATATTAATAGTGTATTTTTATCAAATATTAAAAGTGAAAATTTGTATTATTGAGTGCTACATGTTATTGAATCACATATTTGTGACTTAACGCTCTTGTCACTATCAGTGAGAACCATACCCACTTACGACTGACATCCACCCTTTAACTTGACGACTAGGTTCCTTTCCAGCCTGGAATATATTAACTAAACTGTGAGGATAGAATGATGAGAAGAGTAAGTAGTGTGAGCTTACAGTGGGACATGTGACACAGGACTTCAAACATCAAAGGACTTCAAACATCATGCTGTCTTTCGATCTTGCCCATCTACCCCAGTAGCAAAAGAAGAATCTCTGTGAGTTTACAAGCAAATGCTTCACAATGCCTTAAAAATTTCATCAAGAATTGTGTTGGATAGAATTTTGTGTATTATGTAGTTAGCAAACTTTTCTGGTGATGGTTGATGCTTTTAATTGTGCAATGATAAAGCTTCAACTATAAGAAAATGGCTAGTACCACTAATATTGTTGACCAAGTGCAACTTGCAGAAGGTGCATTATTGGATGTTTCGGGAGGAGAGCTGCAGATACTCAAATTAGTGGAGATGCAGATTTTGATCCAAAAGTGCCAATGTCAACAATAAAGACTACGAATGTTCATGAATTGGAAATGAGTGACTTGAAATATGGCTTACTGTTGAAGCTTGTCCAAGGAATAAAGAAAACGAATTCTACTGTTCAAGAGACTAGCAAAGAAATAAGAGATAGGCATATGTGACATGACTTAATGCACAGATATGATGAACTGAAATTTGAATCTGATTCATGACACAAAATTTTGAAACTGAAAGCATAACTGTAAAAAGTGAATTAGAGGAACATAAAGAACACTGTTAGCAGTCACTTACCAAAACAACAAATCTCTGGACTCAACAAAACACTTAGATCACTATAGTGAAACACTTCTGTGCAGCAAAACATAACTGCTGTGTCCTGAAACTTACACTTGTGTTTTTGAGTGCGCTGAGCATGTCGTCACTGCATGTGTATGTTTGAATCCGCTGCCAACTATATCAGTGAGGTGCCTGCTGTGAGGCCACATGTGGGAGGCATGCGCACAGCGAGGTCTCCGCCACACTGTCCGCTGGTGACTCACCCACATATATATGCACAGAGCAGCACTGAATGTTGTCTGATTATGTGTAAATATTGGTCTCTAAGCTTCTGACAGACAATAGGATTTATTGTCACCACCGATATACAATCGCAATAAGGGTGCAATGAGTAGCTATTTTCAGTATCACTGGGATAAAATCATATATCTGGATGATTTGGTACAGGATAAAGATTTAATTCAGTTTTTTTTAAGGCCCACAGGATACCGTAATATATATATATATATATATATATATATATATATATATATATATATATATATATATATATAAACAAAGATGTTGTGACCCACCAAATGAAAGCGCTGGCAGGCCGACAGACACACAAACGAACACAAACACACACACAAAATTCAAGTTTTCGCAACAAACTGCCGCCCCACCAGGAAAGAGGGAAGGAGAGGGAAAGACAAAAGGATGTGGGTTCTAAGGGAGAGGGCAAGGAGTCACCCCAGTCCCGGGAGCGGAAAGACCCACCCTAGGGGGAAAAAGGGACGGACACACACTCGCACACACACACATATCCATCCACACATATACAGACCAAATAAAGAGAAAATAAGACGACAGGAAAGATTTTGAAATGCAAAAACAACAATAACAAACGTAATTGTTGGGTTTAAATTAATGACATGGTTATAATAGAAGGAAACATTCCACGCAGGAAAAATATACCTAAAAACAAAGATGATGTGACCCATCAAATGAAAGCGCTGGCAGGCTAACAGACACACAAACGAACACAAACACACACACAAAATTCAAGCTTTCGCAACAAACTGCCGCCCCACTAGGAAAGAGGGAAGGAGAGGGAAAGACAAAAGGATGTGGGTTCTAAGGGAGAGGGCAAGGAGTCACCCCAGTCCCGGGAGCGGAAAGAGCCACCCTAGGGGGAAAAAGGGACGGGCACACACTCCCACACACACACATATCCATCCACACATATACACATATTTGGTCTGTATATGTGTGGATGGATATGTGTGTGTGTGTGCGAGCGTGTGCCCGTCCCTTTTTCCCCCTAGGGTGGGTCTTTCCACTCCCGGGACTGGGGTGACTCCTTGCCCTCTCCCTTAGAACCCACATCCTTTTGTCTTTCCCTCTCCTTCCCTCTTTCCTGGTGGGGCGGCAGTTTGTTGCGAAAACTTGAATTTTGTGTGTGTGTTTGTGTTCGTTTGTGTGTCTGTCGGCCTGCCAGCGCTTTCATTTGGTGGGTCACATCATCTTTGTTTTTAGGTATATTTTTCCTGCGTGGAATGTTTCCTTCTATTATAACCATATATATATATATATATATATATATATATATATATATATTTAAAAAGAAAGATGATGAGACTTACCCAACAAAAGCGCTGGCAGGTCGATAGACACACAAATAAACACAAACATACACACAAAACTCTAGCTTTCGCAACCAACGGTTGCCTCGTCAGGAAAGAGGGAAGGAGAAGGAAAGACAAAAGGATATGGGTTTTAAGGGAGAGGGTAAGGAGTCATTCCAATCCCGGGAGCGGAAAGACTTACCTTAGGGGGAAAAAAGGACAGGTATACACTCGCACACACACACATATCCATCCATACATACAAGACACAAGCAGACATTTGTAAAGGCAAAGAGTCTGCTTGTGTCTTGTATGTATGGATGGATATGTGTGTGTGTGTGCGAGTGTATACCTGTCCTTTTTTCCCCCTAAGGTAAGTCTTTCCGCTCCCGGGATTGGAATGACTCCTTACCCTCTCCCTTAAAACCCATATCCTTTTGTCTTTCCTTCTCCTTCCCTCTTTCCTGACGAGGCAACCGTTGGTTGCGAAAGCTAGAGTTTTGTGTGTATGTTTGTGTTGATTTGTGTGTCTATCGACCTGCCAGCGCTTTTGTTGGGTAAGTCTCATCATCTTTC
This sequence comes from Schistocerca cancellata, assembly GCF_023864275.1. Taxonomy (NCBI): domain Eukaryota; kingdom Metazoa; phylum Arthropoda; class Insecta; order Orthoptera; family Acrididae; genus Schistocerca; species Schistocerca cancellata. Next base: position 283,544,835 of record NC_064631.1, on the reverse strand, counting down.
TTTTTAAATATATTTTTCCCACGTGGAATGTTTCCCTCTATTATATTCATATATATATATATATATATATATATATATATATATATATATAAAGAAAGATGATGAGACTTACCAAACAAAAGCGCTGGCAGGTCGATAGACACACAAACAAACACATAAAATTCTAGCTTTCGCAACCAACGGTTGCCTCGTCAGGAAAGGGGGAAGGAGAGGGAAAGACGAAAGGATTTGGGTTTTAAGGGAGAGGGTAAGGAGTCATTCCAATCCCGGGAGCGGAAAGACTTACCTTAGGGGGAAAAAAGGACGGGTATACACTCGCACACACACACATATACAGACACAAGCAGACATATACAGAGGCAAAGAGTTTGGGCAGAGATGTCAGTCGAGGCGGAAGTGCAGAGGCAAAGATGTTGTTGAATGACAGGTGAGGTATGAGTGGCAGCAACTTGAAATTAGTGGAGATTGAGGCCTGGTGGATAACGGGACGAGAGGATATACTGAAGAGCATGTTCCCATCTCCGGAGTTCGGATAGGTTGGTGTTAGTGGGAAGTATCCAGATAACCCGGACGGAGTAACACTGCGCCAAGATGTGCTGGCCGTGCACCAAGGCATGTTTAGCCACAGGGTGATCCTCATTACCAACAAACACTGTCTGCCTGTGTCCATTCATGCAAATGGACAGTTTGTTGCTGGTCATTCCCACATAGAATGCGTCACAGTGTAGGCAGGTCAGTTGGTAGATCACGTGGGTGCTTTCACACGTGGCTCTGCTTTTGATCGTGTACACCTTCCGGGTTACAGGACTGGAGTAGGTGGTGGTGGGAGGGTGCATGGGACAGGTTTTACACCGGGGGCGGTTACAAGGGTGGGAGCCAGAGGGTAGGGAAGGTGGTTTGGGGATTTCATAGGGATGAACTAAGAGGTTACGAAGGTTAGGTGGATGGCGGAAAGACACTCTTGGTGGAGTGGGGAGGATTTCATGAAGGATGGATCTCATTTCAGGGCAGGATTTGAGGAAGTCGTATCCCTGCTGGAGAGCCACATTCACAGTCTGATCCAGTCCCGGAAAGTATCCTGTCACAAGTGGGGCACTTTTGGGGTTCTTCTGTGGGAGGTTCCGGGTTTGAAGGGATGAGGAAGTGGCTCTGGTTATTTGCTTCTGTACCAGGTCGGGAGGGTAGTTACGGGATGCGAAAGCTGTTTTCAGGTTGTTGGTGTAATGGTTCAAGGATTCCGGACTGGAGCAGATTCGTTTGCCACGAAGACCTAGGCTGTAGGGAAGGGACCGTTTGATGTGGAATGGGTGGCAGCTGTCATAATGGAGGTACTGTTGCTTGTTGGTGGGTTTGATGTGGACGGACGTGTGAAGCTGGCCATTGGACAGGTGGAGGTCAACGTCAAGGAAAGTGGCATGGGATTTAGAGTAGGACCAGGTGAATCTGATGGAACCAAAGGAGTTGAGGTTGGAGAGGAAATTCTGGAGTTCTTCTTCACTGTGAGTCCAGATCATGAAAATGTCATCAATAAATCTGTACCAAACTTTGGGTTGGCAGGCCTGGGTAACCAAGAAGGCTTCCTCTAAGCGACCCATGAATAGGTTGGCGTACGAGGGGGCCATCCTGGTACCCATGGCTGTTCCCTTTAATTGTTGGTATGTCTGGCCTTCGAAAGTGAAGAAGTTGTGGGTCAGGATGAAGCTGGCTAAGGTAATGAGGAAAGAGGTTTTAGGTAGGGTGGAAGGGCTCCATCGCAGCGAGGCCCTGGACATGCGGAATATTTGTGTATAAGGAAGTGGCATCAATGGTTACAAGGATGGTTTCCGGGGGTAACAGACTGGGTAGGGATTCCAGGCGTTTGAGAAAGTGGTTGGTGTCTTTGATGAAGAATGGGAGACTGCATGTAATGGGTTGAAGGTGTTGATCTACGTAGGCAGAGATGCGTTCTGTGGGGGCTTGGTAACCAGCTACAATGGGACGGCCGGGATGATTGGGTTTGTGAATTTTAGGAAGAAGGAAGAAGGTAGAAGGTAGAGGTGCGGGGTGTTGGTGGGGTCAGGAGGTTGATGGAGTCAGGTGAAAGGTTTTTTAGGGGGCCTAAGGTTCTGAGGATTCCTTGAAGCTCCGCCTGGACATCAGGAATGGGATTACCTTGGCAAACTTTGTAAGTAGTGTTGTCTGAAAGCTGATGCAGTCCCTCAGCCACATACTCCCGACGATCAAGTACCACAGTCGTGGAACCCTTGTCCGCCGGAAGAATGACGATGGATCGGTCAGCCTTCAGATCACGGATAGCCTGGGCTTCAGCAGTGGTGATGTTGGGAGTAGGATTAAGGTTTTTTAAGAAGGATTGAGAGGCAAGGCTGGAAGTCAGAAATTCCTGGAAGGTTTGGAGAGGGTGATTTTGAGGAAGAGGAGGTGGGTCCCGCTGTGACGGAGGACGGAACTGTTCCAGGCAGGGTTCAATTTGGATAGTGTCTTGGGGAGTTGGATCATTAGGAGTAGGATTAGGATTATTTTTCTTCGTGGCAAAGTGATATTTCCAGCAGAGAGTACGGGTGTAGGACAGGAAATCCTTGATGAGGGCTGTTTGGTTGAATCTGGGAGTGGGGCTGAAGGTGAGGCCTTTGGATAGGACAGAGGTTTCGGATTGGGAGAGAGGTTTGGAGGAAAGATTAACTACTGAATTGGGGTGTTGTGGTTCCAGATTGTGTTGATTGGAATTTTGAGGTTTTAGAGGGAGTGGAGCTGGAAGTGGGAGATTGAGTAGATGGGAGAGACTGGGTCTGTGTGCAATGAGAGGAGGTTGAGGTTTGCTGGAAAGGTTGTGAAGGGTGAGTGAGTTGCCTTTCCGGAGGTGGGAAACCAGGAGATTGGATAGTTTTTTAAGGTGGAGGGTGGCATGCTGTTCTAATTTGCGGTTGGCCTGTAGGAGGATGCTCTGAACAGCCGGTGTGGATGTGGGAGAGGAAAGATTGAGGACTTTTATTAAGGATAGGAGTTGACGAGTGTGTTGATTGGCTGAGTTGATGTGTAGGTGAAGGATTAGGTGGGTGAGGGCAATGGATTGTTCAGTTTGGAACTGGTATAGGGACTGATGGAAAGAAGAGTTGCAGCCAGAGATGGGAACTTTAAGTGTGAGGCCTTTGGGGGTGATGCCAAATGTCAGACAAGCCTGAGAAAATAAAATATGGGAGTGTAATCTGGCTAGGGCGAAGGCATGTTTGCGGAGGGAATGTAAATAAAACTTAATGGGGTCGTTGTGGAGGTGTTGTGAGGGTGACATGGTATTAGAAGGTGGAAAGTGTAACATTAGGCTGAAATGAAAATGAAAATAAATATAAAAATATATGGGGAGAGATAAAGGTGAACTAGAAAGCAAATGGAGATCTGGTGTGAAAAAAGGCGAAAAAGTGTTGGTTAGAGCTGGGCTATGTTGATCCTGTGGTGAACTGGTGTAGGTAAACAACGATGTGCATAAAGGTTAGGTGGCTGTGTTGCCGCCAAAACACATTAAAGGGTGGAGAAATTCGGGAAAATTTCGAAAAAACTACATGAAGATGTATTAAAAGGAGTGGTTTGGTGGTGGCAGATTATGGAAATGAGGCTAACAATTGTCTGATGAAGAAATAATGACGTTAAAACCTGTGGGAAGCGGCTAAAAATCATCGGTGATGTGAGATATAAGGCAAAAGTTATTAGAACTAGCCGAAAAGGTTGTTTAATAGACGAAAGGAACTGTTTGTGAACTAGAAACGGTGGATTTTATAGCAGCGGTAGTGTTGAAAGCGGAAAAAAAAAATGTTTTTGGTTATGGTTTGGAAGTGGGTTACGTATTATTACGTATTACATATTATTGAGTATATATCGGCGGGATAAAATTGTATAGTGGATTACGGTAAAAAGGAGAAGGTGAATACAAAGTGAAACTACTGGCAAATGTGGGAATGACCAGCAACAAACTGTCCATTCGCATGAATGGACACAGGCAGACAGTGTTTGTTGGTAATGAGGATCACCCTGTGGCTAAACATGGCTTGGTGCATGGCCAGCACATCTTGGCGCAGTGTTACGCCGTCCGGGTTATCTGGATACTTCCCACTAACACCAACCTATCCGAACTCTGGAGATGGGAACTTGCTCTTCAATATATCCTCTCTTCCCGTTATCCACCAGGCCTCAATCTCCGCTAATTTCAAGTTGCCGACACTCATACCACACCTGTCATTCAACAACATCTTTGCCTCTGCACTTCTGCCTCGACTGACATCTATGCCCAAACTCCTTGCCTCTGTATATGTCTGCTTGTGTCTGTATATGTGTGGATGGATATGTGTGTGTATTGCACCAGTGTATACCCGTCCTTTTTTCCCCCTAAGGTAAGTCTTTCCGCTCCCGGGATTGGAATGACTCCTTACCCTCTCCCTTAAAAGCTTTCGTTTGGTAAGTCAAATCATCTTTGTTTATATATATATATATAATAGAGGGAAACATTCCACGTGGGAAAAATATATTTAAAAAGACAGATGATGAGACTTACCGAACAAAAGCGCTGGCAGGTCGATAGGTCTATCGACCTGCCAGCGCTTTTGTTCAGTAAGTCTCTCTCTCTCTCTCTCTCTCTCTCTCTCTCTCTCTATATATATATATATATATATATATATATATATATATATATATATATATATAAAAAGGTGATGAGACTTACCAAACAAAAGCGCTGGCAGGTCGATAGACACACAAACAAACACAAACATACACACAAAATCTAGCTTTCGCAACCAATGGTTGCCTCGTCAGGAAAGAGGGAAGGAGAGGGAAAGACAAAAGGATTTGGGTTTTAAGGGAGAGGGTAAGGAGTCATTCCAATCCCGGGAGCGGAAAGACTTACCTTAGGGGGAAAAAAGGACAGGTATACACTCGCACACACACACATATCCATCCTCATATACACAGACACAAGCAGACATTTGTAAAGGCAAAGAGTTTGGGCAGAGATGTCAGTCGGGTCGGATGTACAAAGGCAAAGATGATGTTGAAAGACAGGTGAGGTACGAGCGGCGGCAAATTGAAATTAGAAATTAGCGGAGATTGAGGCCTGGCGGATAGCGAGAAGAGAGGATATGCTGAAGGGCAAGTTCCCATCTCCGGAGTTCTGACAGGTTGGTGTTAGTGGGAAGTATCCAGATAACCCGGACGGTGTAACACTGTGCCAAGATGTGCTGACCGTGCACCAAGGCATGTTTAGCCACAGGGTGATCCTCATTACCAACAAACACTGTCTGCCTGTGTCCATTCATGCGAATGGACAGTTTGTTGCTGGTCATTCCCACATAGAACGCTTCACAGTGTAGGCAGGTCAGTTGGTAAATCACGTGGGTGCTTTCACACGTGGCTCTGCCTTTGATCGTGTACACCTTCCGGGTTACAGGACTGGAATAGGTGGTGGTGGGGGGGTGCATGGGACAGGTTTTACACCGGGGGCGGTTACAGGGGTAGGAGCCAGAGGGTAGGGAAGGTGGTCTGGGGATTTCATAGGGATGAACTAAGAGGTTGCGAAGGTTAGGTGGACGGCGGAAAGACACTCTTGGTGGAGTGGGGAGGATTTCATGAAGGATGGATCTCATTTCAGGGCAGGATTTGAGGAAGTCGTATCCCTGCTGGTCAGCACATCTTGGCACAGTGTTACACCGTCCGGGTTATCTGGATACTTCCCACTAACACCAACCTGTCAGAACTCCGGAGATGGGAACTTGCCCTTCAGCATATCCTCTCTTCTCGCTATCCGCCAGGCCTCAATCTCCGCTAATTTCTAATTTCAATTTGCCGCCGCTCGTACCTCACCTGTCTTTCAACATCATCTTTGCCTTTGTACATCCGACCCGACTGACATCTCTGCCCAAACTCTTTGCCTTTACAAATGTCTGCTTGTGTCTGTGTATATGAGGATGGATATGTGTGTGTGTGCGAGTGTATACCTGTCCTTTTTTCCCCCTAAGGTAAGTCTTTCCGCTCCCGGGATTGGAATGACTCCTTACCCTCTCCCTTAAAACCCAAATCCTTTTGTCTTTCCCTCTCCTTCCCTCTTTCCTGATGAGGCAACCATTGGTTGCGAAAGCTAGATTTTGTGTGTATGTTTGTGTTTGTTTGTGTGTCTATCGACCTGCCAGCGCTTTTGTTTGGTAAGTCTCATCACCTTTTTAAATATATTTTTCCCACGTGGAATGTTTCCCTCTATTATATATATATATATATATATATATATATATATATATATATATAATAGAAGGAAACATTCCACGAAGGAAAAATATACTTAAAAACAAAGATGATGTGACTTACCAAATGAAAGTGCTGGCAGGTCGACAGACACACAAACGAACACAAACATACACACAAAATTCAAGCTTTCGCAACAAACTGTTGCCTCATCAGGAAAGAGGGAAGGAGAGGGAAAGACGAAAGGATGTGGGTTTTAAGGGAGAGGGTAAGGAGTCATTCCAGTCCCGGGAGCGGAAAGACTTACGTTAGGGGGAAAAAAGGACGGGTATACACGGGTATACACTCGCGCGCACACACACACACACATATCCATCCACACATATACAGACACAAATAACAGCCTTAAATATGTCTGCTTGTGTCTGTATATGTGTGGATGGATATGTGTGTGTGTGTGCGAGTGTATACCCGTCCTTTTTTCCCCCTAAGGTAAGTCTTTCCGCTCCCGGGACTGGAATGACTCCTTACCCTCTCCCTTAAAACCCACATCCTTTCGTCTTTCCCTCTCCTTCCCTCTTTCCTGATGAGGCAACAGATTGTTGCGAAAGCTTGAATTTTGTGTGTATGTTTGTGTTCGTCTGTGTGTCTGTCGACCTGCCAGCACTTTCATTTGGTAAGTCACATCATCTTTGTTTTTAGGTATATATATGTGTAACTAACTAATTGGAACCAAACTTCTTTCAGCCCTTCCTATGAATCAGCGATTGAATCTCAGAAAATATGTTTCCGGATCCATTTTTACTGGATTTGTTCCAATCTTTCAAAATATTCAGCATTACTTTTCTCGACTTTTTAACACCCTAGATTTTGTAATATATCATAAATTATATTACTACGAGACTTGTATCTCCCTGTAACAATCAGGGACAATTTGTATTTACTTCTCATATATTAAATGTCACATCTACACTAAGTTCTGCAATGAAATCCAGTTTTGTGTACTGCCTATGTCTCTATGATACCCTCGCCTCTCCTCCTTGTGTTCCAATGTTTTGCTCAACTGCAATTTCTGGCTAGAGCATACCTGTAAATCATCATCATAAGCAATTTCATTATTAGATATTCCATTTTCTGCAAAAATTACTTCATCTGCATTATTTTAAGTAATTTCATTACTATATATTCTATTTTCTGCAAAAATTACTTCATCTGCATTCTTTTCACTATGTGTGCAGATTTACTGCGTGCGCTTGAGCCGCTCAGGCACTGAATGTATTCACGTAGACCTCAGAGACCTTTTCTTTTTTTTAGATGAATCCTCACAAGTCTTAACAACAAACTGAACAATGATTTGTAGAGCAAATCTCAGATGTTAGCTCATTTCCTCTTACTTGACATTATTTATTGTACTGGTACTTTTGAAGGCCGATTTAAATTACTGTTGTACACTATATAAATTTGCTACCAGTTTACTGAGGAGAGTACAGTAGATCTGTTCCATAAGTAATTTGCAATACCACTATAAAAAGAACTGGAAGAACATCACTGCATAGAGGTGTGGTATTTTAAACATTGGTATTATGTAGATTACACCACAAATGATGTAGTACTGCGTAGCTCCCACTATGTGTGAAATGGGCATGAAAAGCTACTAATTTATGAACTTAGAAAATCAAATTATACATGTTATTCTTAAACTAGCCTACTTAAACTATGTTTACACCTTACCTCTTCCTTAAATTTATCAGCAATTGGGGCACATTCACCAGTAGAGACCAGGTAATGATGTAAATCATCTTCTGTCCAGTACAAAGGATTGGAATTCAGATGATAATTAAACAGTTTAATATGCTTTGAGTTATAGCCAATTTCATCTTCTTCCGAATCATTCTCTTCCCTTCGAGAAGGTACAAGCAACCTGCAACATAGTATTCTCAATATAAAGAACTAATGATTAAATTTTGGATTTGCTGGAACACGAATTCAATGTAAGAGAGCAATTCCCTCATGTAACACAATCTGAAGTGAAATGATGAAATGTATTAAGGGTAACAGAAAGCTGGGAGGATAGCAAAAATCAAAATTTACAGAACAGAGTAAAAGAAGTAAAGAGGGTCATGAAAGAATCTGTTGAAACAAAATAGTGGAAAACTCCTTAAGAGAGATAGCACAGACTAGCATGGTGCAACCCTAAGGAAAACATTACCTTAAATGTTGATGGAGTAGGTGCCAGTGATGAAAATACTGTTAATACAGTTAAAGTTAGATGGTACCATCTTCTACAAAGTATTCATTTGCTGGTAGACAGTAACTGATGACACTTACTAAAACACTTGCAGATCTAATAAATGAAGTAAATACTCGATTTTATGTATTAATTGTTATACTATTTTCATCAGAAATTGATCTAGTGCCACTGGAATAGAGGTTCAATTAACATATTCCATTATCCTCATAGTGCTGTACTTTTATATGCTAACTGAGTACTTCAGCTTTTCCTTCCACAGCTTCTCTTTCCTCAATTTTCAGTTCCACCCTGAAGACAGAATACAAGTTCATCCCTTGAGCCTACCCCCATGAACCATGGACCTTGCCGTTGGTGGGGAGGCTTGCGTGCCTCAGCAATACAGATGGCCATACCGTAGGTGCAACCACAACGGAGGGGCATCTGTTGAGAGGCCAGACAAACGTGTGGTTCCTGAAGAGGGGCAGCACCCTTTTCAGTAGTTGCAGGGGCAACAGTCTGGATGATTGACTGATCTGGCCTTGCAACACTAACCAAAATGGCCTTGCTGTGCTGGTACTGCGAACAGCTGAAAGCAAGGGGAAACTACAGCCGTAATTTTTCCCAAGGGCATGCAGCTTTACTGTCTGGTTAAATGATGATGGCGTCCTCTTGGGTAAAATATTCCGGAGGTAAAATAATGCCCCATTCAGATCTCCAGGTGGGGACTACTCAAGAGGATGTCATTATCAGGAGAAAGAAAACTGGCTTTCTACGGATCGGAGCGTGGAATGTCAGATCCCTTAATCGGGCAGGTAGGTTAGAAAATTTAAAAAGGGAAATGGATACGTTGAAGTTAGATATAGTGGGAATTAGTGAAGTTCAGTGGCAGAAGGAACAAGACTTGGTCAGGTGAATACAAGGTTATAAATACAAAATCAAATAGGGGTAATGAAGGATTAGGTTTAATAATGAATAAAAAAAATTGGAGTGCGGGTAAGCTACTACAAACAGCATAATGAACGCATTATTGTGGACAAGATAGACACGAAGCCCATGCTTACTACAGTACTACAAGTTTATAAGCCAACTAGCTCTGCAGATGATGAAGAAATTGATGAAATGTATGATGAGATAAAAGAAATTATTCAGGTACTGAAGGGAGACGAAAATTTAATAGTCATGGGTGACTGGAATTCAATAGTAGGAAAAGGGAGAGAAGGAAACATAGTGGGTGAGTATGGATTGGGGGAGAGAAATGAAAGAGGAAGCCGTCTGGTAGAATTTTGCACAGAGCATAACTTAATCATAGCTAACACTTGGTTCAAGAATCATAAAAGAAGGTTGTATACATGGAAGAATCCTGGAGATACTAGAAGGTATCAGATAGATTATATAATGGTAAGACAGAGATTTAGGAACCAGGTTTTAAATTGTAAGACATTTCCAGGGGCAGATGTGGACTCCGACCACAATCTATTGGTTATGAACTGTAGATTAAAACTGAAGAAACTGCAAAAAGGTGGGAATTTAAGGAGATGGGACCTGGATAAACTGACTAAACCAGATGTTGTACAGAGTTTCAGGGAGAGCATAAGGGAACAATTGACAGGAATGGGGGAAAGAAATACAGTAGAAGAAGAATGGGTAGCTTTGAGGAATGAAATAGTGAAGGCACCAGATGATGAAGTAGGTAAAAAGACGAGGGCTAGTAGAAATCCTTGGGTAACAGAAGAAATATTGTATTTAATTGATGAAAGCAGAAAATATAAAAATGCAGTAAATGAAGCAGGCAAAAGGGAATAAAAACGTCTCAAAAATGAGATCGACAGGAAGTGTAAAATGGCTAAGCAGGGATGGCTAGAGAACAAATATAACGATGTACAGGCTTATCTCACTAGGGGTAAGATAGATACTGCCTACACGAAAATTAAAGAGACCTTTGGAGAAAAGAGAGCCACTTGTATGAATATCAAGAGCTCAGATGGAAACCCAGTTCTAAGCAAAGAAGGGAAAGCAGAAAGGTGAAAGGAGTATATAGAGGGTCTATACAAGGGCGATGTACTTGAGGACAATATTATGGAAAAGGAAGAGGATTTAGATGAAGATTAAATGGGAGATACGATACTGTGTGAAGAGTTCAACAGAGCACTGAAAGACCTGAGTCGAAACAAGGCCTCGGGAGTAGACAGCATTCCATTGGAACTACTGATGGCCTCGGGAGAGGCAGTCCTGACAAAACTCTACCATCTGGTGAGCAAGATGTATGAGACAGGCGAAATACCCTCAGACTTCAAGAAGAATATAATAATTCCAATCCCAAAGAAAGCAGGTGATGACAGATGTGAAAATTACCAAATTATCAGTTTAATAAGTCACAGCTGCAAAATACTAACGCGTATTCTTTACAGACGAATGGAAAAACTGGTAGAAGCCGGCCTTGGGAAAGATCAGTTTGGATTCTGCAGAAATGTTGGAACACGTCAGGCAATACTGACCCTACGACTTACGTTAGAAAATAGATTAAGGAAAGGCAAACCTACATTTCTAGCATTTGTAGACTTAGAGAAAGCTTTTGACAATGTTGACTGGAATGCTCTCTTTCAAATTCTAAAGGTGGCAGGGGTAAAATACAGTGAGCGAAAGGCTATTTACAATTTGTATAGAAACCAGATAACAGTTATAAGAGTCGAGGGGCATGAGAGGGAAGCAGGGGTTGGGAAGGGAGTGAGACAGGGTTGTAGCCTCTCCCCGATGTTATTCAATCTGTATACTGAGCAAGCAGTAAAGGAAACAAAAGAAAAATTCGGAGTAGGTATTAAAGTCCATGGAGAAGAAATAAAAACGTTGAGGTTCGCCGATGACATTGTAATTCTGTCAGAGACAGCAAAGGACTTGGAAGAGCAGTTGAACGGAATGGACAGTGTCTTGAATGGAGAATATAAGATGAACATCAACAAAAGCAAAACGAGGATAATGGAATGTAGTCGAATTAAGTCGGGTGGTGTTGAGGGTATTAGACTAGGAAATGAGACACTTAAACTACTAAAGGAGTTTTGCTATTTGGGGAGCAAAATAACTAATGATGGTCGAAGTAGAGGATATAAAATGTAGACTGGCAATGACAAGGAAAGCATTTCTGAAGAAGAGAAATTTCTTAATATCGAGTATAGATTTAAGTGTCAGGAAGTCGTTTCTAAAGTATTTGTATGGAGTGTAGCCATGTATGGAAGTGAAACATGGACGATAAATAGTTTGGACAAGAAGAGAATAGAAGCTTTCGAAATGTGGTGTTACAGAAGAATGCTGAAGATTAGATGGGTAGATCACATAACTAATGAGGAGGTATTGAATAGAACTGGGGAGAAGAGGAGTTTGTGGCACAACTTGACAAGAAGAAGGGACCGGTTGGTAGGACATGTTCCGAGGCATCAAGGACTCACAAATTTAGCGTTGGAGGTCAGTGTGGAGGGTAAAAATAGTAGAGGGAGACCAAGAGATGAATACAGTAAGCAGATTCAGAAGGATGTAGGTTGCAGTAAGTACTGGGAGATGAAGAAGCTTGCACAGGATAGAGTAGCATGGAGAGCTGCATCAAACCAGTCGCAGGACTGAAGACAACAACAACAACAACAACAACCCTTGAGCACTGAAAAGAGAAAGGAGTGGGCGGGGCGGGGGGGGGGGGGGGGGGGGGTTGTTGTTGTAGTGGTGATGAATACACTACAGGTATACTTGACTTCAAATAATTTTAACTACAGTGTTCTTGCTGAAAGCTTGTAAGTTGCTAGCAAAAATATGTTACTAACAAAGATATCTCCTAAGTAAATGGCACATACTGTCTAAATTTTACACTATCTGTAATTCTATCTGCCAAACAATGAAAAATCTGGGATGGATTAACAACAATCGAAAAGGACAGATTGCTGCTCTATAAAGAGGAGATGTTGAGATATTATCCAGCAGCTCTTTTTTTTTATGTGCCTGTCTGTTACTAAACACCTATATGTGATGAGTAGTATCCTATCCTTGTCATATGTTGTATTTGTATTGTGTCATACAGAACATTTCAGTATGTGCTGATTAAGTTTTCATGACACTTAAGTCTGCTTCTCACTTGAACCCCTGCTCTGCCATAGCTTATCATAAATCGCAACATTACTTACCATTGCTGCTGATTTGTCAGATGAATTACAATTCCAACTTACCTTATGGAAGACGATGTTTGGTGGTGATTTCCAGGTGCAGTTGGAGTCTTCAAATCCTTCTTCGGCACTGAAGTATCTGACTCAACGATGGTACCAGTGTCTGAAGTATTTGATGATTCCCGTATTGTTTTGTCTGTCCACATGTAATAGAAAATTAAGTATGCTTGGTGCACAAAATGGGGCAAACAAATCTTTATAAATTTTCAATGTATTTCCTTTGTATTTATTATATAACAATAGAGAAGAAAAAATATATAGACGGTACAGGTAATGGAAGGGAAGTTTGGGAATGTTAGGAGGGTAAGTCAGGGACTGTAGGGAATATTCGGAAGAAACATAGACATGGTTGGCTGTTATTTGGAAAAGTTGTTCACTTGTTGGCAGCAAAATGGTGTATGAAGTATGTAGTACCAGCACAAAACAGTATTTATCTGCACATGTATTTCTGGGAAGTAGTTGCAGTAAGTGTATGAAACTAAGCGATCTCCATATGGGGATACTCAGAGGATTCTTTGTTGATGTAAGATGGTTGGGGGATGGTATATGTGGTCATATCATGACTGAGGAATAAACTTGTGCCATAGTCTCTGTGCATTTATGCATGGAAACAGGAGAGATGGAAACAGGAGAAATGGAAACAAAGATAGACGAGTTAAGCAACATCCAATAATTTACGAGTAAAGGAGACCACTCCCCAAATAGTAGAAATGTTGGCGACCCCCCCCCCCCCCCAATACCCAACCTCCCCCCCCCCCCCACACACAAATGACAATTGTGCCAGCTTGGCAGGTGGATTGGGGTGATGGGTTGTGTCAGGTAGGGTAGGTAGAGCGAGAACAATGTGGAAAGCTGGACGAGGGTTAGGAGACGGGTAGCTAGTGCACTGGAGGAAAGAAACAGGTGTGTGGTATACAAATACTGGAGAGGTAGGCAGTGGGTGCACAGGTACCAGAGCCAATGGGTTTGGATGGTGCATGATGAATATGCTGAAGGTCTCACAAACGATGTCACAGACATGCACTATCCCCGAAACCTAGTTCAGAAACAAATTTCCTGCACTACACCCTCACATACCCTAATCTTCCTACCACACATAAGAACTAGCTGCAAAGAAGCAACACCCTCTGGAAAGGAGTGCCCCTCTCATCAATGAATATCATCCCAAACTGCAGCATCTAAACCGTATCCTTTGTCAGAGCACTGACTATCTATTATTATGGCCAGAAATCTATCACCATGCCCATGATACTTCTCATGTCTCCTAAAGTGGTATTCCACTGTCCACCCAACCTATACAACATCCTGGTCCATTTCCAACCTCTTGGCACAGGTGTCATATTGCTGCGGGAGACCTCCACGATTTACCTGCCCAGCACATCCTACTCTGGTAGTGTCACACGCTTATCCTATCCCACCAGAGGAAGAGTCACCTGTAACAGCAGTCTTGTAACATACCATCTCTGCTGCTGCAATTTCTGCATGTTTTTTTATGTGGGTATGGTCACCAACCAGGTGTTCACCAGAGTGAATAGCCATCGCCAAACAGTGGCCAACGGCAGAGCTGACTAGTGGCAGAACACGTGGCTGAAAACAGGATCTTGAATTCAATAGCCACTTCACAACCCATGCCACCTGGATCCTTTTCCCCAGCATCAGTTTTTCTGAAATGCACAGATATCCTTCACTCCCTTAATGCTCCTGGTCTCAATCTCTACTAGTCCACTGGATCCACACCCTCTGCCCAACAACCTCCACCACCTCTGTCCTATCACCCCATCCCCCAATCGATGTCTCAACACCATCATCATCGTGTGCCTCACAAACTCACTGGCTCCAGTGCATGTGCACAGTGATCCCCCCACGCCCCCTCCCACCTGTTGCATTCCTATTCTGCACACACACACACACACACACACACACACACACACACACACACACACACACCTCCCACCACTAGCTAGCCACCACCCCCTCCCCCCCCACTTCCTGCTCCAGCCCATCCCAATCCCCATTCCCATCTCACCTGACACTTTAATCATTCCCCCCCCCCCCCCCCTCCCCCCAACTGACAATTCAACACCTGTGCTGTTTGTTTGGTGACTGGTTTCCTTTACTCCTAAATTATTGACATTCTGCCAGAAATTTCGTTACAATATTTAACCACATTGTGGTCATTAATTACGGTTGACAAGTTCAAGACGGAAGTATTTGTTGACATCCATGGCTGATTGCTATGGAAGTAAACTGAGCTGGATATGCTTATGCTCCACAGTGATGCATATTTGCACATTGTCCACATCAAATGAGATGGTACACACTGTTTTGGCAGCAGTGTTTAGGATCACGGGCCAGACAGACCTAAGCTTTCTCCACATGATTACCCCACACTGAAGTGTTGAATGCTGAATGCAAGTGCTCTAATTATTATCAAGTGTTTCATGAAGCAGAGGAAGGATGATTCAACTAGCAATCTCTACAAGTATGCCCCACTATGCTATCTGCTACTGGAATTGTGTTGTACTGACTCCAAAATAAATATTACACTAATTATTAGGAGCATTGAACCACCATCCTCCCAAAAACAAGGCCAATGTCTTATCACTGTAGAGTATTGCATAGTAAGAACAATGGATATTTTATGCAGAGGTTGTATTTGATAGGCCAGAGTATACAGGAAAGGACAGATTACATCAGCTGAGGCCAAGGAAGCGTATCCATTATGACTGTCCAAAGAAATTATTAATATTTTAGCAATTTTGTGAAATTTTGTTAAAACGCATACAGAAAATATCCCTTTTTTATAAGGGCAGCAAAAGCAAAATATGCATAGATGCAAAGGCACTGGCACCCATGTGATTGTGCATGCCCGTGTGCACGTGCACAGCCCCCCCACCCCGCACGGACACACCCGCACCCGCTTTGTGAGTAAATTTTCTACTTGCCCAGTTACATTATATTTTCAAAAGTTGGTTATTTTCGTTTCTGTATAAGTCTTGTTTGCATAGTTGAGAAAAGTCTTGTATTCATAAATCAAACAAGACATTCCACATCAAAGCAAGATACCACAATTATAGCTATGTTACAATTTACATCAAACTAAGCTCAGTTGGTAAGAGCATGGACTGTGAAGTGCTAAGGTCTGGGTTTGATTTCCTGCCATGCATGTATAGTAAGTTAAAAAGGTCTTAGATATGCCATGCTAAGATTAATATATTAGGGCTTCCAGACATAGTAGATATAATGACCACATTCAAACCTTGTACTCTAAAGACACACAGTATGCATACTTTACTTTGAATTTAGATGCCACTAAAAGGGTGTTTTATGTTTATGGGTTGTGAGAATAGTGGCTTGTATTGTAAGAATACCTCTGATCTTGGTTAATAGTCAGCAGAGGTTCTTCATTCAATATTTGTGTTCAATGTGTGTGCAAAAATCTCACAAACTGCATCAGAATTGCATGAATTATGTGTGTACTGGAAGTATTGTTGAGTGTGTTTTGTTCTGTCAGCTGCCATGTTAGTAACTGTTATTTTTCGTTCTTTCTACACCTACAGACATACTCTGCAAGCTAGCATATAGCGCATGGTGGGGGTTACCTTGTACCAGTATTAATCACTCCCTTTCATGTTCTATGCACAACTGAACAAGGGAAACAAGATTGTCTACATGACTCCGTAAGAGACATAATTTCTCTCATCTAGTCTTTTCAGTTCTTACGTGAGATGTATGTATGCGGTGGTACAATCACAAATGCCAGTTCTCTAAGCTTTTTCAATAGTGTTTCATGAACAGAATGCCATCTTTCTTCCACAGATTCCCATTTCAGCTCACATATCATTTCCTTACCCATTATGTGTTGATCAAAGCTACCAGTAAGAAATCTAGCAGCATGCCTCTAAATTGCTCAAGTGTTTGGTGACCCAAACACTCGAGAAGTACTCAATAATGGGTCACACAAGTGTTCCACATGCACTCTCCTTTACAGATAAGCTAAATTTTACTACAATTCTCTCAATAAGCCAAAGTAAAGCATTTCTTTTCACTACTACTGATCTTGCATGCTCATTCCATTAAACATCCCTTTGCAAAACTATGCCTAGTTATTTAACCGATGTGACTATCAAGCAGCACACCATTAACACTGTATTTGAACATTACAGGATTGTTTATTTACATTCTAAGCAAGGTGCCATCCATCACTGAAACAGAAGTTCTGTCTAATTCATCCTACATTCTCCTTCAGTCGCTCAACAACACTTTCCTGTGCATTACAGCATCATCAGCAAATATTCCAAAACTGCTGCTCACACTATCTGTCAGATCATCTTCTATCTATTAATACCAACTGATTAACTGAATAGACAAAAAATATACTCATCAAACAGCAGCCGGAGAAGACACACATAAAGTTTAAGGAAGTGTGCAAGATTAAGGACCAAGCGACTACTACTTCTGGCGCATGGTTTGAAAGGGGGGGAAGAGGGATGAAGGGATATGACTGGTGAGGTTTAGGAAATGGGGAGAGTTAGAATGTCACCCAGAGCCCCAGGTCAGGCGACTATTCTGTAAATCTCCCCATTTCCTAAACCTCGCCGTTCCTTTTCCTTCATCTCTCTTCCTTCCCCTTCAATCCTTTTGCAGAAGGAGCCACTGGCTCCAAAAGTTTGCACATTTCCTGAATCTCTGTATGTTCTTTCTCCAGCCACTGCTTGGTGAACAGATTTTTTATCCATCGAATCATATAGCATATTCGAAGATTTTCACTGTGTTGTGCATTCTGTCTGTATATAAGGGGTAATCTTGGAAATTACTGTAGAGATTTTGATCCTTTTCAACTAATAGATAGACTGATTCACAAAAAAGGTTTGTGTATAAAATTTATACATATTTCATGGAAACTGACTGAAATATAAAGAATTAAAACCACCACTGTGAAAATGATGCTAATAAAACCTAGTGGTACAGCCAACACAATTTTAGAAAGCAGTGAAGCTTGACCAAAATCCATGTTAGGCTTGACGGTGTAGTGGCACAGTTCGTGCTTGGAAGCCAAAAGATTGCATGATCAAATCCCGGGAGGAGCATGAGTTTTACACCCTGTGTTTCAACCTAGCATTCACCTTTCAGTGAGGTGGAGATTTACCATAAACGAAACATGGTTCAGATTCTACACTAGACTGTAGGTCGCCTTCCCCAACTGGATAATTGGGGTACGGTAGGACACACAACTCACCAAAGTAACATCCAATTGAAAGACTTCCAGCATGCCACTGGGCCATACAAAATTATTATTACCAGAATCTATATATCTACACATATATTCTCCTTCCATACTTATTATGAATTAAAGTCCCCATTGCCTTAATCCATCTTACATGAAAGCTTATCTCAGGAACTACTGTAGGGATATTGATACTTGCACTGCAGTTGCTAAATTCTCGGAGGACATGAATTTTGTCTGTCCCATATTTAATTGGTGTTTGGAGTGACATCTCATGACAATGATGGGAGCTGCGATCTACTGAACCACCTGCAGCATCGGGAGCAGGGCAGGGTGATGACTGCCAGCTAGTGGCTGGCTCTCATGGCCAGTTTGGACACAAAGTGGACTGGCGACCACCCTGCCGACAAATGGGCGGCCGCAGTAGTGTGGCACCTTTGATACCCTGCTCACATTGTTGGGTCGGTTGCGTTAAGTTGTATGGAGGTGATGATATTTAGCTACATAATACTGTTCTCTGAATTTTAAACGTAACTCTAAGCACTGACCCATAAAAAACAAAATTATTGCTATACCGGACAAGTTGACCAGCCACAGATACATAGCACTACCTGTACAAAGCCTGGATGGGTTGCTAGTTAGTAAACAAGAATGGTCCTGTTACACTTCCACAGGGATCTCCTGATTATACCTCTGTCTCTAATGAACACTCACTGCCCGAGAGAATGTACTGAGTTTCTATTACTTAAACCTGAGAACCTATGTTGTATGTTTGGACCTTCATTAACAGTCTGCAAAGTGCCATTGTGTCAAACAATTTCTGGAATACAGAATCTCCATGTTGCCCTCCAGCGACGGTTTGCACGATATCATGTGAGAAGAGTGCAAGTGTAGTCTTGCATGAGTAATGCTCTCTAAATCAGTGCTGATTTGTGGACAGAAGGTTTTCTGTCTTGAGGAAGATTATTGCATTCAAACTATGAATAAGCTCAAGAACTTTGCAACAAACTGATATTAAAGATATAACACTGTTCTATTACCCTTATTCTATATAGAAGTAAATTGCACTTTTTCTCAGTCACTTAGGACTTTGCACTGGGAGAGAGATTTACAATAAATGTAAGCTAAACAAGGGGCAATGCCAAAGAGTACTCTCTGCACAACTGAACTGTGATTCCATCCGGACTTTGACACTTCTTTGTTTTTTACTCTGTCAGTTGCTTCTCAATGCCACAGATGTCTATTACATGCATTCATACATATGCAAAAATGTATAAAAGGTGAAATTCTGATAAAGTGACTCTTATACATTGCTTGTCAAATTTAGAACTTGAAGGACTCTTGAATAATGACATAGCACTAGATGAGCGTACAAACACTGATGTAAAGATTATGATTCTTCTCATGAGCTGGAGAGTGAAAAACTGATTTGTGATAAATGTACAGTGTGTATACAAAAATTTGGGGCTTTCTGGTCACCCCCCCCCCCCCCCCTTTTCCACGCACAGACATATGAAGAGTGCATGAAATGTATTTGCAATTGCGAATATCAACAACCATCAGCCATGACAATGAAAATTTGTGCTAGGTCAGTACTTGAACTACGATTTCCCATTTTATGTGAGTACCAGGGGCGGCTTCTGAGGTAGTGCCGCTGTGCCGTTGCACCATTTGTATGAAAGAGAAATCTGTGCAAATTGCACATCAAACATTGTTTCGGAGAATGTATTTTCTGATTTGAAGAAGCCCGTTTTGCCCCGCACACTCTCGTGGTAGTTTTCTGAAGCCTGGAGCCAACTGCAGATTGGCACGGTCTGTGCTCATAAGCCCTGTATGAAAGGCTCAGCCATTGGTTTCTACACACTTCTTATGGCGGGGATGGAGCCACAGCTGGTTTGACTCAGAGCTTTACATTCCTTCTGCCAGAGAGCAGTAAACTGCAGAACCTATTGAAGCAAGATCTGACATCTAACGATCATGTTAGAATACATCACGGCGCAAACTTCTTGTAATCCAGTCTTACAATCTTTCTGCAAGTTCATGCTAATGCATTCATACACGCAAATTATCAGTAATTTTCCAAAAGAACAAATGGACTTGTGGCTGTGAAGAAAGCAACAATGTTTTTTGTTTTCCTTGCATGTTCTTTGGGGGAGATGTGCATTGGTGAAAGACTGGAATAACTGATACTGGGCATATGTGGTCTAAAATGAAAGTACAAGAAATGTCAAAGTGACACATGAATATTGTGCTTAGTCTTTCATTTCTAGGCAAAACCAACATTCAGCAGGAATTAGATTCACAATATAGACAGACAGTGTAGAAAAAAATAGGTATATATATTGAGTTTAATTGTAAACTGTATTCGGTTCTGTTGTGCTTTGGAACTGGCTCTCAGGGCCACGATGAATCTGATGCCTCTCAAAATAAGGTGGTTTTTCGTAAGATAATTCAATTCAGTGCAAAGCTGGCTAAAGATCTTAAAGTTCATCTCAGTCAAGCATGAGTATTCAACGGCATTTCTAAGACTGATCAGAACGAACTACTTCAATGCATGGTGGAAGTGTACCATGATGAAGTTTGTATGGAAATAAAATGTGCCGATTATGTTGCAGTAATTGTGGATGAAACCACAGATGTGTCTTGTGAATTTCAATTGGTTTCAACTTTGCTTTTAGTTTTAAATGTTGGTAATTTGATTAAATTTGCTTCGCAAAATCCTGATTATAAGTTCGAATAATTTATACATGCTCTATTATTCCTAGTACTGGCACTCATGTTGTAGCAGAACAGCAAGCACCACTCAAAACAAAGCGGAGCACATACATTGTTTGGTAATGGCTAGCGCACAACTGCTAGCTGAGCCGGACAGTGTTGTTAACGTGGTATTTCAGGTCCGATCTCCACCAGTATCTTAAGCACTTACATCAAATCCCCAACTACTTACGACTGCCATGTAAAAGTGTTTGCACATACCCTATGAGCAATGAAGAATTGTGCTATTGATACGCGTGTGCGGATGCATACATTTGTGTGTGTGAGAGAGAGATTTTCGGAGAAGGTATTATGTTTTATATCTCATGCAGACATGCCACAAACTGTTACTGTGCATAAGAATGGCGCTGTTGTAAAACATGTTTATTTCTGTTTCTCTACATGTTTTGTTTGATATAATTACTTACGAAACATATGAATTATTGACAAAATTCAATAATACGTTTGATGCTACCAAACAAAGTTTTTTTTTATATTCTATTTTTTTGGGTGCCGCCAATGGAATGCCTCAGCGGTCGCCATTTGGGGGGGGGGGGGGGGGGGGGGTAGTCACCTTAACCACTTCGGCTATTCAGCTATCCATGCCAGATCCGCAGCCAGACCCTAAGAAACATTGCATCATTCTTCTTAACAACAAAAGCACTGCAATATTGTACACGAAGCATAGTCACAAAGTTTCAATGCTCAACTTTTAAAAAAATCAAAGTGGAGCTACGAAACTTGGTGATGGTATTAGCTGTTCTTTACGCATTCACCCTTCAATAGGACACATTTTTCCCAGCAATGGATGACTTAGCAGAGACCTTGGTTCTAATTCTGGAAATGCCTACCAAACTATAACTTCTTCATCTGGAAAACAGCAAGAAGTCATTGTTTGCCACGTAAGGAGAATATGGGTGTCAAGTAAAATTTGTTTAGCCTGAAGCAGCAGCATGTGTACCTGTGCCCTGTGCAAAATGAGCTGGCACAGTGTTACAGAGCAAAAACATCCCCTTGAATACTTCGCATAACAATATCTTTCCAGTCTTTTTTAACCTCATAAGGAGATTTTGGGACTATGTTCCTATGTCAGTTTGCCTCTTTATGAGCTTAATCTGTTGGCACCACATAATGGCAGTCCCAAAAAATACTCAAGTTCACTTTGTCGGGTGATTGTTGAGTCAGTGGTTTTTGTTTGGTGGGAGTGAATTTAAATGTTTCCATGGTTTGATTAGCTCCTTTTTCTCATATTCATACTCGAACACTCAGCACTCAAGCATGGAGATTATGTGGCTAAAGAACAGACCTGGATATGCCTCACACAGCTGCAACATTTCTCCTGTTACCTGGGTTTCGTGGCCCTTTTGAATAGGTGTGAGGAGTCATGGAACCCAGCAGGCAGCAATCTTCCTCATATCCAAATGTTCGTGAAAGATGTTGAAAGCTGGTCCATGACTAATTTTCCCTTTTTCCATTGTGAAAGATGTTGAAAACTAGATCATGGCTGACTTTCACTTTTTCCATTACTACCATGGTTGTGATACGCCAGTCTTTGTGCACTTTTCCCGCGGTTCATGGCTCTTCTCAGAGAGATGGTATGCCACTTCATTCTTCATCACTCATACTTGTTTGACCAACTGGAAGTGTCTGCACCACCTAACCACTGTGTCATATCCTGGTGAATTATTGTAACACGGTTCCACCAAATCAGAATGGGCTGCTGTAGCATTATTCTTCTTCAACACAGAAAATGAATTAGAATATAATACTCCACTTTATTAATGACTGTGTCATTTTATTTTGGTTTCTCTACTGCTGTGCTATGGTACTGTGAAGTGGAGATTTCAATGTGTATGAGAACTAGGGCTTGTACCAACAAAAAATAAATTACATAACTTAATTTTTTAGCTAATAATTAAAATTTTATGACTACCCCTTGTATATATTTACAGGAAAAAAAATTATAGAGAATTGTAGTTCCCTACAAATCTACTTCACTTTTCCATTACACTGCCATACACTTCTAAGTATTTTTCATAATGTTGCACTAGCTTCTTCAATCTTTTGCATAGACAATCCGTGACAAATGTATGAGGCATTGACAGTTTTGGTTCCCTACAAACCTACTTTACTTTCCCTTGAAATCATCATAAGTTTCTAAGTACTTTTCATAATGCTATATTATGTTCTTGAACCCTTCTGCATTGAAGTTTGGAATTGAACCAACAGACAATGGTAATCTTGAGTTCTTCAACACTTGTAAACTGTTGTCTATCAAGTTATTGTGACAAAGGCAAGTGAGATAGTAGTTACTGGTTTTACAGCTTCCATCCAGTCAGTCGTTGACCAATCTTATGTGGCAGCTTAAGGTAGCAAAACGAAAGCTGAAGTTTTAAATTTCAAGTTTAAGAAATTGTTCAAGCGGGAGAATTGTATAAACATTCTTTCTTTTGACCAATGAACTGACTCCTGTATGGGTGACACAGTAATAAGCATACCTGCCATACAGAAACAATTAAAAGATTTGGAAGCAGCTAAGTTGCAAGTCCAGGTGGAATACTAATTCAGTTTTACAAAGGGTATTTACAGCATTGACCTCTTACTTAGCTTGCATTTATTGTGAATCTCTCTTCCAGCACCAAGTCCCAAACAATTGGAAAAGTGCAGGTGACTCCCGTATATATGAGAGTAATCCCAAAAATAAAGTCTCCTATTTTTTTTATAAGTACATAGACCTGTTTCTGTGAAAAAACTCAAATGGCCAATTTAGAACTGGAGAATAGTAATGTTGAGCAAGGCGCACACATTCCCCATGACAACGCTTGCCCACACATCGCTCGGTAAACCATTGCTCTCCTGTAACAGTTTCAGAGGAGCATAATCACCCACCCACCCTATAGTCCTGATATGGCGCCCAATGACTATTACCTGTTTCCTAGGTTAAAAGAACATTTGGCCCAAAAGCGATTCAGCTCTGATGACGAGGTGAAAGAATAGGTTCACAACTTTCTGAACGGCATGGCGGCGAGCTGATATGACATGGGCATACAAAAACTGCCACAGCGTCTACAAAAATGCATCGACAGAAATGGTGATTGTGTCGAAAAACAGCTAAATGTTCAAGCTGTAAACTGATGTAAACTATTGTAGAAATAAACACCTCTAAGTACTTATCAAAAAATAGGAGACCTTACTTTTGAGATTACCCTCGCAATAAAGGTAAAAGAACAGACCTGCAAAATTACAGACCATTACCCCTAACATCAGTTTTCTGCAGAATCCCTGAATACATAATCCGTTCAAATATAACACATTTTCTTGAGACTGAAATCTTATGTCCATGAATCAGCAAGTTTTTAGAAAACAAAGGTCGGGCGAAACTCAGCTTGCCCTTTTCTCACAAGACATACTGCAGACTATGGATGAAGGTCAACAGGCAGAGTCCATACTTAAGATTTCTGGAAAGCATTTGATATGGTGCCCCACTGCAGACTGTTAACGAAGGTATGAGCATAAGCAATAGGTTCCCAGATATGTAAGTGGCTCTAATACTTCTTAAGTAATAGAGCCCAGTATGTTGTCCTAGACAGCAAGCGTTTGTCAGAGAAGAGTCAGAAGGAGCCCCCAGAGAAGTGTGGCATGAACACTATTATTCTTTACATGCATAAATGATCTGGTGGACAGGAATCTGCAGTTGTATGCTGATGATGCTATAGTGTACAGGATGGTGTCGAACTTGAGTGGTTATAGAAGGATACAAGATGACAAACAATGGAAAATACTGGATGGAATGTAACAATATTATGAGAAGGAAAGTTGCTATTCACCATACAGCAGAGATGCTGAGTTGCAGATATGCACAATGAAAGGACTCTCACAATTAAAGTTTTTGGCCATTAAAGCCTTCGTGAAAAAACACACACACACACACACACACACACACACACACACACACACACACGACTGCAGTACCAGGCAACTGAAACCACACAACTGTAAACTTTTTCAAGAACTCCATATGGCATTTTCTCTCAAGTTTACAAATACAATATCCACTTCTGCTAATATAACAGTGTACCTTCAGCTTGATGCTGTGTCTTAGTGACTGTAGACTGCAGTGATTCATGAGACAGAAGCTGAGATGAATTGGAGGCAGTGGAGGTAAGTTTACGCCACGCTGCATTGATCCTTGCAGCTACCCTTCCACGACGCTTCCTAGGCCGTGGGACTACAATACTCGCTTCACCCTTCGGTCGTCCAATTTTTCGCTTTCCGTGCACCCAATAGTGCGCTGAAACAGAGAATCATAGCGTGTAGTCTTTCACGGCCGGCGTCTTCAGTAATTAAAACTTCCGGGCTAAGAGGCCGTGGTCCAATAGTAGAAATACTTCTCCCTGACGTTTCGTTGCCAGCTGCGGGCAACATCATCTGAGAGAAGTATTTCTACTATTGGGTCACGGCCTCTTAGTCCGGAAATTTTAATTACTGAAACAGAGAACTTCCTAAAACAAAGATATCCTTCAAGAACTGATTGCTATAAAAACACTGTTGAAAGATGTTCTGAACAGTGTTTACATTAAAATACTACAAAAACTGTCAACAAGAAGCAAATCTTCACTCTACAAATGGAGTTTCTTCACCAACAGTATGTGCAAAATATACAGCAGTCTGGTGTAAAGTTTCACCCTGAATCACACTTCTATGTCTCCAACTATCCACAATAACATGAATAAGAAAGATTGTGTCTACTTACTAAATTTTGTTTTAGACTGAGTGTTACATTTCTCAGGGCATACATTTTCTCCAATGGCTATCGGACCAAACAAATATGGGCAGACTTGCAGTCGCCGGCAGACTCTCTTGCAGAAATTTGTAACCTCATCTGCTGATGTCACAACAGCAACATTTGCCCGGTATGAATTATTCTTGTACCTGTAAAAAAAAGTAGCTAAGATGCCAACACTAATCAGAAGAAATACAAGTGGCTGAGTCATATTTCTGTTGTAGATATTTAGACTGGACTCTGCTCATTAAACAATGTTCATAAAGGCTGTACATTCAGTGGGCAAATCCTAGAATCTACTGAAACCTTAACTATGCTACTGTATATCTACAAGGTCTGCACAATGAACTGTATGAATCAGAAATTTTTAAAAGCTTCAGATGAGATGCTGAGTGAAATGCATTTGGCTGACAAGAGAACAATGCACGATGCCTTCAATGACTACTGTAGCAGAATATTGTCAAGTGATCTTTCAGAGAACCCAAAGGAATTCTGGTCGTATGTAAAGGCTGTTAGTGACATCAAAGTTCATTAGCGAATGAGATAGGAACTGAAGCTGAGGGTATCAAAGGTACAGCTGAAATGCTTAATGCCATTTTCAAATGGTCATTTACAAAGGAAAACCCAAGAGAATTGCCCTAGCTTAATTTTCCTACTGAAAAGGTGAATGAAATAAGTATTAGTGTCACTAGTGTTGAGAAACAGCTGCAATCTTTAAAATTGAACAAAGCTCCATGGCCCAGTGGAATACCTGTCAGATGCTATACTGAATTTGTGGTCGAGTTAGCCCCTCTTCCAACTATAATCTATTGTAGATCCCTCGAACAAAAAACTGTGCCCACTTCTTGGTAAAAGGCACAGGTCACACCCGCCTACAAGAAGAGTCGTAGAAGTGATCCATCCAATATCCTGGACATCAATTTGTTGTAGAAATTTAGAACATATTCTGAGCCCAAACATAATGGGGTCTCTTGAACAGAATGACCTCCTCAGTGCCAATCAGCATGGATTTCGAAAACACTGATCATGTGAAACCCAACTCGCACTTTTCTCACATGATATACTGCAATCAACCACGTAAATGCAGTGTTTCTTGATGTCTGGAAAGCATTTGACTCAGTACCACATCTACACTTATTTGTCAAAAGTATCATCATATGGGGTATCAAGTGAAATTTGTGACTGGATTGAGGACTTTTTGGTAGGGGGAGGACACAGCATGTTACCTTGAATGGAGAGTCATTGTCAGATGTAGAAGTAGCTTCGAGTGTGCCCCGGAGAAGTGTGTCGGGACCCTTGCTGTTCATGTTGTGTATTAATGACCTAACATACAATATTAATACACTCATGCTCATAAATTAATGATAATGCTGATACATGGTGAAACAACGCTCTTGTGGGTGGTTTGCAGGTTTAAATCACCTCGGGGTATGAAGACGCGGTGCATTTCACCTGCGGTCATCGCACGGTGGCGCTGGCAGCAGTCCACATACGCAGAGGTGTGTTGGTACATGTGAGAGTAAAGTGCAGTGAGTAAGTGTGAAGATGTTTCCAGACATGTTGATGGTGACTGTGTGTTGAAAATGGCTCAAAGAACACATATTGATGATGTAATGAGGGTTAGAATACTAGTGCAACTGGAGGCTGGTCAAACACAGTAGGTCTTAGCATGGGCGCTCCATGTGCCAGAAAGTGTGATATCAAGATAATGGCAATGATTCCAGCAGACAGGAAACGCGTCCAGGCGCTACAGTATAGGACGTCCACAGTGTACAACACCACAAGAAGACCGATATCTCACCATCAGTGCCCGCAGATGGCCATGGAGTACTGCAGGCAGCCTTGCTCGGGACCTTACTGCAGCCACTGGAACAGTTGTGTCCAGACACACAGTCTACAGACGACTGAACAGACATGGTTTATTCACCTGGAAACCTGCAAGGTGCATTCCACTGACCCCTGGTCACAGGAGAGCCCATAAAGCTTGGTGTCAAGAACACAGTCCATGGTCATTGGAACAGTGGTCCCAGGTTAAGTTCACAGACGAGTTCACGTATAGTTTGAACAGTGATTCTCGCCGGCTTTTCATCTGGCGTGAACTAGGAACTAGATACCACCCCCTTAATGTCCTTGAAAGAGACCTGTATGGACGTCATGGTTTGATGGTGTGGGGTGGGATTATGACTGGTGCACGTACACCCCTGCATGTCTTTGACAGAGGAACTGTTACAGGTCAGGTGTATCGGGACGTCATTTTGCACCTTGCACCAGTATGTCCGCCTCTTCTGGGGGCAGTGGGTCCCACCTTCCTCCTGATGGATAACAACGCACGGCCCCATTGAGCTGCCATTGTGGAGGAGTACCTTGAAACAGAAGATATCAGACAAATGGAGTGGCCTGCCTGTTCTCCAGACCTAAACCCCATTGAGCATGTCTGGGATGCTCTCGGTCGACGTATCACTGCACGTCTTCAGACCCCTAGGACACTTCAGGAGCTCTGATGGGGTACATGTGCAGGAAACAGTGGCGTTTTGTAGCACATGTGTTTCATGTCAGTTTTCTCAACTTATCACCAATACCGTGGACTTACAGATCTGTGTCGTGTGTGTTCCCTATGTGCCTATGCTATTAGCGCCAGTTTTGTGTAGTACCACATTATGCGACACTGCAATTTTCTTTAATTTATGAGCACGAGTGTGGTAAAAAAGGCTTTTTGCATGTGATGCAGTTACCTATAATGAAGTGCTATCTGAGAGAAGCTGCATAAATACGCAGTCAGATCTTGATAAGATTTCAACATGATGCAGAGATTGGTAACTTGCTTTACACATTCAGAAATGTAAAATTTTGCACTTCAGAAAACGAAAAAAACATAGTATCCTATGACTATAATATCAATGAGTCATTTTTGGAATTAGCGAACTCATACAAATACCTGGGCACAACACTTTGCAGGGATATGAAATGGAATGATCACATAGGTTCTGTCGTGGGTACAGCAGTTGGTAGATTTCAGTTTGTTGGTGGACTACTGGGGAAGTGCAATCAATCTACAAAGGAGATTGCTTACAAATCATTCATGTGACCGGTTCTAGAATATTGCTCATGGGTGTGGGACTTGTAGCAGATAGTGCTAATAGTGGGTATTGAATTTATACAAAGAAGGGCAGCACGAATGGTTACAGGTTTGTTTAATTCGTGGGAGAGTGTCACAGAGATACTGAAAGAACTGAACTGGAACTTGAAGATAAACATAAACTATACTGAGAAAGTCCATTTAGAACCCCCTCTAAATGATTACTCTAGGGACACACTACAACCCCCTACATATCACTCACATAGGCATCGTGACAATGAGATTAGAATAATTACTGCACGCACAGAGGCATTCAAACCATCATTCTTCCTGCACTCCATACATGAATAGAACAGGAAGAAACGCTAATAATTGGTACAGTGGGATGTACCCTCTCCATGCACCTCACGGTGGTATGCTGAATATAGATGTATAACTGAGTGAAAATGAACAAGATCACAACATAAATAAAACAGTAGTGGTGGTGGTGGTGGTGGTGGTGGTGGTGGTGGTGGTGGTCGTAGTAGTAGTAGTAGTAGTAGTAGTAGTAGTAGCAATACTACTACTACTACTACTAATAATAATAATAATAATAGATGCAGGTACTTCCAGATTTTCAGATTTTGAAAATATAAGTTGTTACTACATACAAAACTACATGCCTGATGGAACTTGTTTTCATGCTAGACTTGGCATTAACTCCAGAGAAATAAAGTTTACCATTGTGAAATGTAGTGGAAAAATGCAGTGGAAAAATATTTACATATACTGTATAATCACACAAGCACACAAAGTCACCATATCTGGGTGCTGGGACCCGATTATGACTGCATCTGACATGGGCAGCAATCTGATGGAGTAGATGGTGGGGACAATGAGGTGGCATGGGGTGGGGAGGGGCAGGAATAGCAAGAGATGGGGAATAATTGCAAGGGAGGGGAGGGAGGGAACAGGGGGGGGGGGGGGGGAGAAGATGCCTGTGAAAATGTACGGGGACAGGGCGGGGCTGCTAGAGGCAGTGTCTAGAGGCTATTCTGGAAGGGGGATGGGAGAGGGCCAGAAAGGGAGAGAGAGTAATACCCTCTCCATCTGTCTCACAACAGTACTCCACCATCCATGGAACCTATACAATATCCTAGTCCATTCCTACTCCATCCGCTCTCCCAGAACCATTGCCTCATGGCTCATATCTCTCCTATAGACCTAAATGCAAGACCTGTGCCATACATCCTCCCACTACCACCGTCTCCAGTCCTGTCACAGGCATCCACTACCTATCAAAGGCAGGGCCACATGTGAAGGCAGCCAGGTCATCTATCAACTAAGCTGCGACCACTGTGTCACTTTCTACATGGGCGTGACAACTAACAACCTGTCTGTCCACATAAATGGCCACTGCCAAACTGTGGTCATGAGACAGCTGGACCATCCAATTGCAGAAATGACACCCAACAGGAAGTGCTTCACTTCAATGACTGCTTCATAGTGTGTGCCATTTGGATTTTTCCTACCAATACCAGCGTTTTTGAACTGCTGCTTGTGAAAACTATTCCTAGAACATATCCTTCATGCCTGTAACACTCCTAGCCTCAACCTTCACTAGACCCTGTCCTCCATCCACCTATCCCTTTCCCTGCTCCCACTCCAGCATTACACATGCCTACTATCTAACCTGCATGTACTAGCCTTATACCCTTCTCTAACTCTCTTCCCTTCCACCCCCAGCACAGCCTTCTGATACAGCACCTAGAAGCAATACAGGGCTATTACAAATGATTGAAGCGATTTCATAAATTCACTGTAGCTCCATTCATTGACATATGGTCACGACACACTACAGATACGTAGAAAAACTCATAAAGTTTTGTTCGGCTGAAGCCGCACTTCAGGTTTCTGCCGTCAGAGCACTCGAGAGCGCAGTGAGACAAAATAGCGACAGGAGCCGAGAAAGCGTATGTCGTGCTTGAAATGCACTCACATCAGTCAGTCATAACAGTGCAATGACACTTCAGGACGAAGTTCAACAAAGATCCACCAACTGCTAACTCCATTCGGTGATGGTATGAGCAGTTTAAAGCTTCTGGATGCCTCTGTAAGGGGAAGTCAACGGGTCGGCCTGCAGTGAGCGAAGAAACGGTTGAACGCGTGCGGGCAAGTTTCACGCGTAGCCCGCGGAAGTCGACGAATAAATTGGCTCATGCCACAACTGGAGACCGACAACGCAGACTTCATCTTTCAACAGGATGGTGCTCCACCGCACTTCCATCATGATGTTCGGCATTTCTTAAACAGGAGATTGGAAAACCGATGGATCGGTCGTGGTGGAGATCATGATCAGCAATTCATGTCATGGCCTCCACGCTCTCCCGACTTAACCCCAGGCGATTTCTTTCTGTGGGGTTATGTGAAAGATTCAGCGTTTAAACCTCCTCTACCAAGAAACGTGCCAGAACTGCGAGCTCGCATCAACGATGCTTTCGAACTCATTGATGGGGACATGCTGCGCCGAGTGTGGGAGGAACTTGATTGTTGGCTTGATGTCTGCCGAATCACTAAAGGGGCACATATCGAACATTTGTGAATGCCTAAAAAAACTTTTTGAGTTTTTGTATGTGTGTGCAAAGCATTGTGAAAATATCTCAAATAATAAAGTTATTGTAGAGCTGTGAAATCGCTTCAATCATTTGTAATAACCCTGTATAGCACTATCCTGCCCCGACATGCTGCCACCTGTATCCTGCTATTAATCCCCCTCCCCACCCCATGCCACCTCCTTACCCCCATCAGCCACTGCAACAGACTTCTGCTCACATCTAATAAAATCACAGTTGGGTGCCAGCACCCAGAGACAATGGCCATGGGAGTGCAAATTGTGCTTGTGTGAATGTGAGTGTTTTCTACTTTGGAAGAAGGAATTTGTTCAAAAGTTTAAATATTTTAGCAGTCTTTTTTCACTGTGCCTGTCTGCAACTCAATGCCTCCTCTATGTGATCAGCAGGAATCATATTCAAAATGAAAATTTCACTCTGCAGCAGAACGTTTGCTGGTATGAAACTTCCTGGTAGATTAAAATTGTATGCTGGACCAAGACTCGAACTCAGGACCTTTGTCTTTCGCAGGCAAGTGCTCTACCGACTGAGCTACCCAAGCATGACTCGTGACCCGTCCTCACAGCTTTACTTCTGCCAGTATCTCGTCTCCTACCTATCAAACTTAATAGATGCTCTCCTGCAAAACTCACAGAACTATCACTCCTGGAAGAAAGGACAGTGTGGAGACATGTCTTAGCCACAGCCTGCGGGATGTTTCCAGAATGAAATTTTCGCTCTGCAGCAGAATGTACATTGATATGATCGTTATCGAAGTACTATAGTATTGTAGAGCTTTATTTATCATACCATAAACAAACAATGAAAAAATAGGTTGGAACAACATAAATATGTGAAAGATACATTGTTACTCATCAAGCAGAGGATGCATTAAGTGTCAGGTAGGCACATTGAAAAAGACTGCTACATATTATTAAGCATCAGACTAAGTCCTTTATCAGATGTAGACGCAATAAAAAGCACACACATTCACATATGCATAAAACAAATGCAGGCATGCCCCCCCTTCCCAATACACACATATGGCTGCTGTCTTCTCTGGGCATAAGATCTTAGTGTCTGGTGACAATGGTGGCTGTGGCCATGTGTGTGTGTGTGTGTGTGTGTGTGTGTGTGTGTGTGTGTGTGTCTGTCTGTCTGTCGCGCATTACGCATGCGAGGTCAGTAAGGCAGGGTCAGGGTACTATGAGTATTTGGCAAGAGGACTTAAGACGAGATGTATAAATGGGCAGTGGCGTTTTGAGGCAAGAGTAGGATGTCACTAAATTGGAAAACTTTTGGAGATGGTGTCCAGTGTGCTCTTCCAAATGTTGGGGGGCAATTTGGGAGACAGGGAGTAGGTAGGTGGGATCCCGCAATAACAGTATCTTCTGAAGGGAACAGAGATAGTTTCCGGAGTGCAGTGGAGATTTGTTTCTCAAGTATGAAGTTGGTGAGGGAAAAGGATTGGTGGAATCAGAGGATTTTAAGATCCTTGTGAAATGAAGGGTAGCATCCACACAAAGTATTTTTATACTTAGACCACTGGTGTGTGTGTGTGTGTGTGTGTGTGTGTGTGTGTGTGTGTGTGTGTGTGTGGGTGGGTGGGCACGCGCGCACGTGGATTGGGGTGGGGTGTTACATGATCTAGGCAGCATAGTGAGGACCCCAGTGTGTGTGTGTGTGTGTGTGTGTGTGTGTGTGTGTGTGTGTTTGGGGGAGGAGGGGGATGGGTTATATCATGGTCTATGGGGCACTTACAGAACGGGTTGTCAGACTGGATTTGAGCTCAGGGTAAGGACACTTTTCTGAACTGATGTAGACCCTGCTCACCGACACTTTTCTCCTCTCGTCCACTCCATCCATCACAACACCCTCACCTCAATCAAGCTGCAGTGACAACTGGGACAACATAAATGTACATGCACATATATATGTATGTGTGTGTGTGTGTGTGTGTGTTTTTTACTCATTTGTTTGAAATAGGATTCATCCTAAAGCCAAGCATTCTGTCTTCTTTATTTGCCTGTTGACACTCAGCACATCATCAACTTATTATTGAATTGTCAACAAAATTTGTCTGGGTTGGGTAAACAAAAACACTCTGAAGGTCACTTGCAATAGCAACCGAAACATCAGTAGTTTTACATACTGAAAATGCAGTCACAAACCCAGACGAAAAAATTTATCGACTGTGACAATGGCTGCGGAAGTCGACATTTATAATTATTGGTGAATTGTTACCTTTCCTCTTCAAACCATTTAACTTTAAAATTTACGGCTCCTATAATGCACAGATACTGATTCCATAGGGTTCAAATGGGTGCTCAAACAGAGTAGACTTTCTCGTCAGATATAAAAGGTCATCCAGTTTGAACGAAGTTAACCAATTTAAAATTATTCACTCATATCATCATATCAAGGGAGACAAAAATTTAGTAGTCATGGGTTACTGGAATTTGAGAGTAGGAAAAGGGAGAGAAGGAAACATAGCAGGTGAATATGGATTGGGGCTAAGAAATGAAAGAGGAAGCCACCTGGTAGAGTTTTGCACAGAGCATAACTTAATCATAGCTAACACTTGGTTCAAGAATCATAAAAGAAGGTTGTATACATGGAAGAATCCTGGAGATACTAGAAGGTATCAGATAGATTATATAATGGTAAGACAGAGATTTAGGAACCAGGTTTTAAATTGTAAGACGTTTCCAGGGGCAGATGTGGACTCTGACCACAATCTATTGGTTATGAACTGTAGATTAAAACTGAAGAAACGGCAAAAAGGTGGGAATTTAAGGAGATGGGACCTGGATAAACTGACTAAACCAGATGTTGTACAGAGTTTCAGGGAGAGCATAAGGGAACAATTGACAGGAATGGGGGAAAAAAGTACAGTAGAAGAAGAATGGGTAGCTCTGAGGGATGAAGTAGTGAAGGCAGCGGAGGATCAAGTAGGTAAAAAGATGAGGGCTAGTAGAAATCCTTGGGTAACAGAAGAAATATTGAATTTAATTGATGAAAGGAGGAAATATAAAAATGCAGTAAATGAAGCAGGGAAAAAGGAATACAAATGTCTCAAAAATGAGATCGAGAGGAAGTGCAAAATGGCTAAGCAGGGATGGCTAGAGGACAATGTAAGGATGTAGAGGCATATCTCACTAGGGGTAAGATAGATACTGCCTACAGGAAAATTAAAGAGACCTTTGGAGAAAAGAGAACCACTTGTATGAATATCAAGAGCTCAGATGGAAATCCAGTTCTAAGCAAAGAAGGGAAAGCAGAAAGGTGGAAGGAGTATATAGAGGATCTATACAATGGCAATGTACTTGAGGACAATATTATGGACATGGAAGAGGATGTAGATGAAGATGAAATGGGAGATACGATACTGCGTGAAGAGTTTGACAGAGCACTGAAAGACCCGAGTCAAAACAAGGCCCCGGGAGTAGACAACATTCCATTAGAACTACTGACGGCCTCGGGAGAGGCAGTCCTGACAAAACTCTACCATCTGGTGAGCAAGATGTATGAGACAGGCGAAATACCCTCAGACTTCAAGAAGAATATAATAATTCCAATCCCAAAGAAAGCAGGTGTTGACAGATGTGAAAATTACCAAACTATCAGTTTAATAAGTCACAGCCGCAAAATACTAACACGAATTCTTTACATCATCATCATCTTGGACAGTTTCCAGCCACTGGCTGGGTCTGTTGGGAACACAAGCCTCTCCATCGTGTTCTGTCTTTCCACCATTCCCCCTCTTCCACCTTCGTCCAGTTCTCTCCTCTTCTCGTCACACATTCCTTCACTCCCTTCACCCATCTATCTCTTGGTCTTCCTCTGGGCCTCTTCCCCTTCAGTTGCAGATCAAACATCCTCTTTGGAATTCTTCCCTCATCCATTCTCTTCATGTGTCCATACCACTGCAGTCTTGATTTTTCTATCCTGTCCTGTACTGGTTCCTCCTTTAGTCTTTCCCTCACATACACATTTCGCAATCTGTCTCGTCTTGTTACACCCAACCTGCTCCTCTGGAACTTCATTTCGCTAGCCTGTATTCTACTTTTGTCGCTTTTGTGCATTACCCATGTCTCACTTCCGTATGCCAATATGGGGACAAAGTAGGTTCGGTATATAATTCCCTTGGATTTCTGTGGCACCTCCTTGCTCCAAATAAGCCCCCTAATGCATTTGTAGAACTGCCCTGCTTTTCTGCACCTTTCATTTATTTCCATTGCGTTTCCCCCCTTACTTTCAATCACGCTTCCCAGGTACTTGAAGTTCTCTACCACACTTAGTTTTTCCCCTCCACAAGTTATATCCACATTTGGCCTATTCGTCTTCCTTGTTGTGACAATTATTTCACTTTTCTTTGCAGAGAAATGCATTCCATATTGTGCTGCCGTTGCCTCCCATGCATCTAACTGCTCTTGCACCTCCTTCTCGCAATTTCCCCATAACATCAGGTCATCGGCAAAAAGCACTGCTTTCATTTTATGATCTCCAATTGCATCTGACACTTGCTGTAGGATTTCATCCATAACAATAATAAACAATAAAGGCGAAAGTGCACTTCCCTGTCGCAGCCCATTTTCCAGCTTGAACCATGCAGTACATTCCCTCCCCACTTTCACACAACTCTCACTTCCCTCATACATTTTTCTGACTTTTCGTGTTATCTCTTCATCTATCCCTTTTGCGTTCAGCACATCCCAGAGCTTGTCCCTACAGATACTGTCATACGCCTTCTCAATATCTAAAAAGGCCATGATTAAGTCCTTCCCGTACTCATAGTGCCTTTCCTGCAGTTGCCTTACCGCAAATATGAGGTCCGTTGTTGATCTTCCCGGTCTGAAACCATACTGCTCCTCTTGCAGTCTACTTTCAATACTGCTTCTTATTCTCTTCTCCAGGATCTTTTCATAGATTTTTCCACAGTGGCATAGCAGGGTGATTCCTCTGTAGTTCTCACATCTCCTTTTATCCCCTTTCTTGAAGATCGAGACTATAATTCCTTTCTTCCAATCCTCAGGAATTCTGTTCTCCTTCCACACCACCCTCAGCACTCTGTATAGCCACTGGGTTCCTACTTCTCCTGCTGCTCGTATCATATCCACTGTTACTTCGTCCCAACCTGGTGCCTTGCCCCCTTTCATCCTCTTTATGGCTTCTTCCACTTCATTCCAAGTTAGATCATCAATTTCCCCACTATTATCATCGTCTGCTGCCTTAGGCTCTCCATCGCTGTTAGTTACCCGCTTGGCGGCATTCAACAGATCTTCAAAGTACTCCTTCCAAATCTTTTTGAGCTCATGCATTTCCTCCACAACTCTTCCATTATTATCCATGATCCTCAGGCACTCGCTTCTGTCCTTCCTCTTATTTCTTACCATGGTGTAAAGTACTTTTTTGTTCCCTTCACTGTCCTCTTCTAACATTCTTGTCCATTTTTCCATCCACTTCTTCTTCTCCGCCCTTACTATGGTCTGTGCCGCTTTCTTGCTTTCCTTATACGAATTCTTTACAGACGAATGGAAAAACTGGTAGAAGCCGACCTTGGGGAAGATCAGTTTGGATTCTGCAGAAATGTTGGAACACGTGAGGCAATACTGACCCTACGACTTACGTTAGAAAATAGATTAAGGAAAGGCAAACCTACATTTCTAGCATTTGTAGACTTAGAGAAAGCTTTTGACAATGTTGACTGGAATACTCTCTTTCAAATTCTGAAGCTGGCAGGAGTAAAATATAGGGCGCAAAAGGCTATTTACAATTTGTACAGAAACCAAATGGCAGTAATAAGAGTCGAGGGGCATGAGAGGGAAGCAGCGGTTGGGAAGGGAGTGTGATAGGGTTGTAGCCTCTCCCCGATGTTATTTAATCTGTATATTGAGCAAGCAGTAAAGGAAAAAATAGAAAAATTTGGAATAGGTTTTAAAATCCATGGAGAAGAAATAAAAACTTTGAGGTTTGTCGATGACATTGTAATTCTAATAGACAGCAAAGGACTTGGAAGAGCAGTTGAATGGAATGGACAGTGTCTTGAAAGGAGAATATAAGATGAACATTAACAAAAGCAAAACGAGGATAATGGAATGTAGTCGAATTAAGTCGGGTCATGCTGAGGGAATTCGATTAGGAAATGAGACACTTAAAGTACTAAAGGAGTTTTGCTACTTTGGGAGCAAAATAACTGATGATGGTCGAAGTAGAGAAGATATAAAATGTAGACTGGCAATGGCAAGGAAAGCGTTTTTGAAGGAGAGAAATTTGTTAACATCGAGTACAGATTTAAGTGTCAGGAAGTCGTTTCTGAAAGTATTTGTATGGAGTGTAGCCATGTATGGAATGAAACGTGGACGATAAATAGTTTGGACAAGAAGAGAATAGAAGCTTTCGAAATGTGGTGTTACAGAAGAATGCTGAAGATTAGATGGGTAGATAACATAACTAATGATGAAGTATTGAATAGAATTGGGGAGAAGAGGAGTTTGTGGCACAACTTGACAAAAAGAAGGGACCGGGTAGTAGGACATGTTCTGAGGCATAAAGGGATCACAAATTTAGCACTGGAGGTCAGTGTGGAGGGTAAAAATCATTGAGGCAGACCAAGAGATGAATACACTAAGCAGATTCAGAAGGATGTGGGTTGCAGTAAGTACTGGGAGATGAAGCTTGCACAGGACAGGGTAGCACGGAGAGCTGCATCATACCAGTCTCAGAACTGAAGACCAGAACAACAACAACAACAACAACAACAACAACAACAACACATCATCATATTTAGTTTTTTATTGGTTGGTAGACTGTATTCTTTCAATCATGAAACCAGTACATCCATTACATAATTATGCTGGTCCTTCTCAATGTCCACATAAGCACTGAGTTTTCTCCTCAATTCCATCCCAGAAGTTCAGCGTACACTCCAATCCCTACTTAAATCCTTAGGCCAACCCTAGGATCTCTCCTCTGATCTCCCTACTCATCCCAACTACTTCCTGCACACCCACCTTCAACATATTTTCCAACATTGATATACCTGAGAATCTTGGACATCCCCCTGTGGCTGGTTCTGTGCTCCCACTGAAAGAATCGTGGTACTTGCTGACCAATACCTCAATCAATTGCCTGAAGCCCAGCTTCCCATATGAAAGACACAAAACATTTTCTTAACAGTGACGCAACCACACCCACCCCATTACCATTAACCGAGTTTCTCCAGGCAGTGATTTACTAATCCTTTCTTTATTTATTGATTGGATAGGTTCAATAACTTAAAATTCTTCTAAATATGACCCTTCCGCATCAATACATTTGTCCAGCTTGATTTCATTGCACCATAAGGTTTCTGGAATTCCTCAATTGGGATGCTCTTCAGGGAAGCTATCAAAGTAGCTTTCACACTGTCCATTGACTCAAAATGCTTACTTTGAAGTCCTTTTTCAGCTAAGGGGAGAGGGGGCAGGGGGAGAGTCTGCTGGGGCCAGGTCAGCACTGTAGGGCAGCTGCAGCAACCTTGTCACATGTAATGGAACAGTTTCCATAAAGTGCAGAACTCTTCTCAGATGCTGGCAACTCTGTAATTCAATTTCTAGAGCATTTACTTGTAAAATTAAGCACAGGTGGTCAGGCCAGGTGGTATGAACTTACGATGCACTATCTCCTTTGCACAGAAAAAGACAGTGTGCATGACTTCACCCGGGACTTGTTCATGCGAACCTTCTCCTTAAGCAGTGACAACTTGTGTCATTCCACATTATGCCACTTTGACTCTGGATCATACTGAAAGATGACTCTTCCCCATGACTCATCCCCAGTGATCATATTGTCCAGGAAATTGGGATCATTTTAGCAGATTTGTTTGAGTGTGCTTTTGCATGTTGGTCAACTCTGTACGCAAGTTTTATGCAAATCTCCCGCATGGCCAAGTCTTCTGATATGTCTCATAGACAACTGTTTTCAGCAAGTACAATAATTCTGAGATCAAATGAACACACTTTCAACAGTCTGAATTCAGTATCTAGTGCAGAAGAATCATATGATGGTTCGTTCACAATGTCAATAACCTCCTCCCGATGTTCTCTATGTTTCTTGAGTCAGCTGCTCGATTGCGATCAGGAAGGCAATCATCCTTGAAGACTTCCATAAGTATTCCAGAAGTGTCCTGTTAAACTGCATATTGAGCAAGCAGTAAAGGAAACAAAAGAAAAATTCGGAGTAGGTATTAAAATCCATGGAGAAGAAATAAAAACTTTGAGGTTCGCCGATGACATTGTAATTATGTCAGAGACAGCAAAGGACTTGGAAGAGCAGTTGAACGGAATGGACAGTGTCTTGAAAGGAGGATATTAGATGAACATCAACAAAAGCAAAATGAGGATAATGGAATGTAGTCGAATTAAGTCGGGTGATGCTGATGGAATTAAATTAGGAAATGAGGGACTTAAAGTAGTAAAGGATTTTTGCTATTTGGGGAGCAAAATAACTGATGATAGCCGAAGTAGAGAAGATATAAAATGTAGACTGGCAATGGCAAGGAAAGCGTTTCTGAAGAAGAGAAATTTATTAACATCGAGTATAGATTTAAGTGTCAGGAAGTCGTTTCTGAAAGTATTTGTATGGAGTAGCCATGTATGGAAGTGAAACATGGATGATAAATAGTTTGGACAAGAAGAGAATAGATGCTTTCGAAATGTGGTGCTACAGAAGAATGCTGAAGATTAGATGGATAGATCACATAACTAATGAGGAGGTATTGAATAGAATTGGAGAGAAGAGGAGTTTGTGGCACAACTTGACAAGAAGAAGGGACCGGTTGGTAGGACATGTTCTGACGCATCAAGGGATCACAAATTCAGCATTGGAGGGCAGCGTGGAGGGTAAAAATCACAGAGGGAGACCAAGAGATGAATACACTAAGCAAATTCAGAAGGATGCAGGTTGCAGTAAGTACTGGGAGATGAAGAAGCTTGCACAGGATAGAGTAGCATGGAGAGCTGCATCAAACCAGTCTCAGGACTGAAGACCACAACAACAACAACAACAACAACAACAACCTGTTAAGCTTCACACAAAACTTTATCGCATAACACTGATCTCAAGTTTTCTTCATCATTAAGTTCAATGTGATCACTGTGCAGAGGTTCACTGAAGAAGCTGTTCTAACCCTCCAAGAGCACAGAGCCAAATGAGCAACCTTACGCCGGAAAGCTAAGGGTCTCCTGACCCTTCCCAAGCGGTCTGACCACTCTGCAATGTATAGTCTCATCATTAAAAAACTGTGGTGCATTACTTTCCAGACTCTCTCTGTAGCTCCCTATCTGTCACTGTTGATACCACCTCCCTATAAAGAAACGTTCTCTATACCCATGGCCTTGTTGCTGTCAAACACTACCTCTCCCAATGTTGTTCAGACATATAACCCACCACTACAGTCTTTATACAAGGTATTATCAAACAATAACGGAATCCAGACATTTTAACTCGATCTCCATGGACTGCTTCATGCAAATGATGTTGAATTTGTAAGCAGAACTCCTTATTGATCATTTGACATACTAGCAAGTACTTACAATGTACAAACCAAGGACCAGTTACTCCGTTGCCAGCTATGCCGCATGTCCTGTACCAAGGAAGAGCTAATTCTGGAAGCTCTAAATGCTACGAAGTCGTACTCTTCCATGCATTTATACCAGGACATGTTTACTTTTAGTTACTTGTTTTATGTATCATCAAACAGTATCGTTTATTTGCTCTTTCCTGCTGCACAGCAATGAATTGCCAGACACTTTCACTTCTGCGTGTCAGTTATTTTAAGTGCGAGATTGTATTTACCATGCACCGTGACATATATTTTGGTTCGATTATTTTCCTTGGTAAATATCTGATAAACAGTCTCATTGTTGAAAGTTCACACAGTATTGTCAAGTGGAGAAACTGCATTGTTGAGACCAGTGGGAAAGTGTTATAACTGCAATTGTCAATGGTGTCAGTAGCCTATGGTACTGACACAATTCCTGCACAAGTTTGTCAAGTTTTTTGTGTAAAGTTACAAAATAACAACGGTTTTTACAAAAATTTTTATTGCTTGGGGTGATATCGGACAATGCTGAAGATTTATAAAATAAGGAAAGGTGCTAAAGTATGGTATAATTATGACATGGAACTTTTAGATAATGCTGTTCCTGATATCCAATGTGGAAAACTACTGTATAGAAGAGCTTGTGATTCGTATGGTATACCTAGATTGACCCTACAAAAGAAAGCGCAGGAAATAAATGTATATATACCGTGGGTTTCAAAAGCTCGAAATTTGTGTGTG
This sequence comes from Schistocerca cancellata, assembly GCF_023864275.1. Lineage (NCBI taxonomy): Eukaryota > Metazoa > Arthropoda > Insecta > Orthoptera > Acrididae > Schistocerca > Schistocerca cancellata. The sequence goes on along the minus strand of NC_064631.1, from coordinate 283,503,432 downwards.
AGTTTGTGTGTTTTTTATTGTGTCTATCTACCAGCGCTTTCTCATTTGGTAAGTCACAGCATCTGTTTTTAATATATTTTTCCCATGTGGAATTTTTCTTTCTAATATATATATTGGGGATTTCCTTTTAATATATTGGAAGTTAGGTGTTTAGTGAAAGGCTACCTTGATAAATCTGGCCAAAAACAAAAGAAATTTTCTAACAATTTGCCAGGAGAAGAATGATAAGAAAACAAGTAGTAAATGAGGAAGAAGAAAAATTCTTGAAGTAAGGTATAATAATAAAAACTGATCCTCAAATTCATTATCTCATACCTTATCAAGTCTCCAAAATGAAGGACAATCTTAAAATGTGTAATAGTTACTAAAATTAAACAGAAAGAATGTAGAATTTTTAAAAAAGTGTCAATTTCTGTCCAATTCCTCCCATGTGCTAACACATTTATTCTCAAACTGACCCAATCTGCCACTCAGTTTGTTTTGTGTTAACTTCTTGCATTCCTGATAGAATCTCATGGACATGTTACAACACATTCTCTAAATGTTCCTTAAGAGTATCTACGCGCGTGCGCATGCACCCACCCACCCACCCACCCACCCACCCACCCACCCACACACACACACACACACACACA